>NC_138772.1:37343451-37540951 GCF_965119305.1 Pelophylax lessonae
CATCCCTTTTGGGAATATCTCACCAAAAATGACATTTGTGTTGCAGGGGGATGCCAGAAATCTGACTTGCATCTTAGTGCAGACTTCTGGGAAAATTGGTGAGCCAATCACACAAGCAGGGAAATGATGTTTCTGGGGGTGTGGTCAGTCTACATTCTGTGTACAGAACAGTTCCAGGCGGCCATATTGCATTTTCAGAAAAATTACAACAGCTGCAGATTGAATAGGAAAGGCAATTTTTAATAACATTCAATTACAATATGATTTGTGTCGCAATTGTATATGCTACGTATATTATTTTTTCTTTATTTGCATTTTTTCCCCTACAATAGTGGATTTACGCTTTAAATGAATTCTGCTATTATCAAGTTATCGGTAGTTTTGACTCCTTTTTTGAAATCTCCTATATTATAACAGAAACCAGGATGAAGCACCGGAAGTGACGTAGCGGCATTCGGACCCGCATTTGTTCTATGCTTTTAACCAAGAAAGTTTCATGTAAGTGTTACTCTATTATTTTAATAAAGAACCTGACGGTACTTCACCATTTGAGCCCGTTCTATTTTTTGGAGATCAAGAGGTCCTTTCAGAGACCTGGCTGCATCGATCCCATTTATAAGGAGAAGGAGACATCTAACTGATCTAATGTACCTTGGAGGCGTAGAGGAGCATGAAACACACATTTTAGATATAAGGCCTAAAATTAAAGAAATGGAGGTGAGCGCATAGGACACCTAGTGGTCACAGCACTGAAGAGCAACTGCATGCATATTTAGAAGAAAGTTGTTTTTGAGCACTATCGACACTGTTTTGGGACACTTGAGCACTTTATATATATAAATTGGATTGAACCACTTGGGGACTTACACAGAGATTTAAAGAGGTTGTAAACCCCATACAACATTTTTTTTTTTTGTTTGCAACCTGTAAGAGAAACACATAATGAGCTAGTATGCATCGCATACTAGCTCATTATGCAATACTTACCTTAGAACGAGCCCCCGCCGTGCTGTCCGCTTACCTGCATGACGGGCGACATGTCCAGTCGCCCGTCTTCCGGGATCGCGGCATCCGGCCATCTGATTGGCCGGAGCCGCGGTGACGTCACTCCCGCGCACGCGCACGGGAGCCGACGGTCACGGCACGGGGCTCTGAAGAAACGGCACCAGCGGCCGTTCCTTCAGAGCGCATGCGCCAGTGACGTCACTGGCTGCATGTATGGTAAATATCTCCTATACGGTACATGTTTAGGAGATATTTACAGTACCTATAGGTAAGTCTTATCATAGGCTTACCTATAGGAAAAAGTGTCAGAGGAGGGTTTACTTCCTCTTTAAAGGAACAGTTGAAATATTATTAGCACAAAACACTTATTGTATGAATTTTTGTATGAATTTTATAAGATTTGGTTTTATTGAATATATATGTTTATGATTTTACACATTATCACAAGGAAGGTATGATACACATGAATTGTTTATAATAAGCACATATTTATTTATTTATTTATATATTAATAATGAGACACTTTCTACATAAGTTAGCATAATATTTTTATGACTTTTATATATTTATTTACAAGAGCACAGATGCACCTTTAAAGCGCGGTACTCCTGCCCCCCTTATATAACAGAAACCAGAATGGGGTCGGGATCAGTCAATGTACAGGGTGTCCATTAATTGTTTTAGTGCCGTCCCATTTCATCTCCACACAGATATACCATCAACTCAGTTTTTTTCAGCCTCAAAGCCGGTATTTTAGTGAATCCCATTTGGATTAAATCACTCCCCTTATGATTGAGCCCTGAAGAAGTGGAAGGACCATCCCTCGAAACATGTTGGCTTTTTTCTTTACAATGCACCTACCTGATCTTTCCCAGTGCAAGTGTAGCAGGTTTTCCAGGCCTTGTGCCTGATGTGGGTCTGCCATTGTTACCGGTGACACCTCCAACACTTTTGAGTTGTGAACCCAAGTGTGAGAACTGAGACAATGACCGTTCCGGCATCTTTGGTTTATTTTGTTTTATTGTATTTAGGGGATAGGAGAAGGGAATGAGTGGGATACTCCTCTGGCTCAACTAGGTACAGAATTGGGACACTTGAAGAAAAATGCTTGTTGGCGCTGTCTTGACGCCAGCTGAATGACGACCAACGCTTCCTGACTGACGCTTATAGATACTGTAGTAATGAAACTGTGCTGGAACCTCGACTTTAACTCAGAAGATCCAGGACTGTAGAACACTTGACTCCTGACACTGCTTTAGCTCAAAAGTCACTGAACAGCTCCCTCCAGCCCTGCACTGGCTGAGGTAGCTCTGTGTAGAATCCTGTGCTGCTGCAACTCTTAACTTGTACACTTCCCACTGTACACTGACTCTTCGGGGCCCAAACTACAGGCGCCCCCTTTACACTTCAGGGTCCTCTACCTAGGTACCCCTCTAATACTTCAGGGTCCTCTGACCAAGCACCCCCTTTAACAGCTAGCTGACTCCTGGATCCCAGAACCTTCTCTGGAGCGGTCCCCTCTGACACTAGGCAGACCCCCAGGGGCAGTCCTCAGTACTCACTACCTTTGTAGGTTTTCCTGGAACTGAACCCCTCTCTCTCTCCGCTGGTTCTCAGCACACCGGATCCCCTCTGCAACTCAGCTTCACACTCTTTCAAAGATGTATAGTAACTAAGTAGAACTACTTCACTACTTTACTTTTACTTTAAGTATCGAAAGGCGGTATCTGTACTTTCCTGGAGTAGAATTTTTTTCTCCTACTTCCACTTTTACTTCACTACATTTTTTTGATGATTTCAATACTTCTACTCCAATATTTTTTTTGTGCTGCATAGTTACTCGTTGCAATTATAAAAATTACCACTGCCAGAACAGTAGATGGCAGGTTTCATGAAGCTCAAACCATGTGTATTATCAGCGCATACGAAAATAAATGCTACTGTATGTATAAATAAAAGCTGCATTTGAAATAATAAAAAACAATATGATGTTCAAACTTTTGACTTCTTTCTTTAATAACTACATAACACAGTACTTGTACTTTTACTTTCAGTACTTGAGTAGCAAAATTTAAAAAAAAAACTACTTGCAATACTTAAGTACAAAAAATGTTGAATACTTTAGTACTTCTACTCAAGTCACTTTTTGATCGAGCACTTGTACTTATACTCAAGTATGGGTTTCGAGTACTTTATACAACTCTGCACTCTTTGGATTCCCAGGCCACCACCCGGGACACCCGCTTCCTCTGACAGGAGGAGAGACAGCCGTACTCTCCCTCCCGGGACTCTGCTTCCTGCCAAAGACGCTGCGTCATGCAATCTCCTCAAATTTATACCCACTCCCAGAATCCTCTGCGGCAGAATCTGCCTTCTGGGGTAGATACAAGTCGGACTGAGCCAGTGCCCTATGAGAATCCTCACACAGAGCCAGTGGGGAGACCCCCCTCTCAGTAACCTCACCTGGGAGACATGACAGTCCAGCTGAAACCATGGCCCTGCTGTTAAGCAGCAAAGGCCCACTATACTTTACCTAGCACCTACCTGTAGGGTGCTACACAAGCATGGCAGACAGGGCCTGTCCTATGTAAAGCATTAGACTCTCTGCAGTTTCTAATGACATGAAATGCCAGTGAGTAAACCGTAGCTCAAGCTGCCTCCCATGTGGCCATAGTGAGCAGCCGGGGCACCTTACAATTCGTATCAACTTCCAGGGAAGACGCACTTCTCAGCCCAGCTGTACTCTCCAGTATGAGGTCAATGGCTGGAGACCAACCCTCTTCACCCTTCTGACTGTGCCTGCTGAACCCTCTCACTCCCAGGGGCATCCACATGCTGGCCCCTCATTCCTTCTTGGGCCAGAATAGGAGATGCTCCCTCCTCAACTTCACTAGAGTGGTTAGCCTGCACTCTCCCAGCTATTATCTTCAAGCTTCCTTTACGTGAGGGGGGAAGCAGGGAGCAAACCAAATCCCAAATGTGTCATCCCCAGCTCTAAGGTGGTGGAGTATTACCTTATCTACCCAAGGATCCAAGGAGGGGATCCCCCATGAAGTCCTGCTCTCCCCCAGGAGGGGGGAGGAGCAGGAGCACAAAAGCCTGTCCTTCCTCCTTGCTCTCTCTTCCCAGGCCCACCTGACCTCCCCTCCTCCCCAGCCTACATAGGAGCCCCCTGCATTTTCCCAGAGGGAGGAGCAGGGCCATCTTTAGTATTGATTGGACCCTGGGCAAATATTTTCTTGGGCCTTACCAAATGCACTTATCAAATATTTGTGGGCAGTGTGGGCTCAAGGGGCAGCTGCTTTGGGCCCCACAACAATGGCTGGGCCCAGGTTAGCTGCCCCTTTGGCCCTGTGTTAAAGACAGCCCTGGGGAGGAGGATCCATTACAGGGGACCTATCCTGCGCTCTACCTGCTTGCAGGTGGTACTCCTAAGCAGTGACCATCTGATCTTTTACCTGGCTAATGTAACCACTTGCTGAGCACCCGGCACCCGCAGCCTTTTTACTGCAGCAGGGCAGCTTGTCTGCGTCCAGTCACGTAGCACTACGTGACTGTAGTGCATGTGGTTACCGCTCCTGCTGTGTTTGCCGCCGCCCTCCCGCAATCGTCCGGGAAATGGAGAGAAGACCTGCCTGCTTATGTAAACAAAGCAGGCGGATCTTCTGTCAGACAGGCAGGGAGAGATCAGGAGTTTCAGCTAAGCTACAACCCCGATCTCTCTGTGCCTGTCACAGAACCCCCCCCCCCCCCCAGTCAGTAAGCATATTAGGCATACATTCAACCCCTTTGATCACCCCCCAGTATTAACCCCCTTCCCTGCCAGTGTCATTATTACAGTAACAGTGCACCGCAATGCGGCAGTCCCGCTAAAATCACAGATCGCCTCCATTACTAATAAAAAAATAAAAATAAAAAAAAAGTCAGAAAATCTATCCCATAGTTTGTAAACGCTATATCTTTTGCACAAACCAATTAAAATACGCTTTTTGGGATTTTTTTTTTACCAAAAATATTTAGCAGAATACAAATTTTACATTTTTTTTATTGGGAATGTTTTATAGCTGAAAGTAAAAAATATGGCGTTTTTTTGTCGTTTTTTTGTCGCTCTTTTTTTGTTTATAGCGCAAAATCTAAAAACCGCAGAGGTGATCAAATACCACCAAAAGAAAGCTTTATTTGTGGGAAAAAAGGACATTAGTTGTATTTGGGTACAGCGTCACACGACTGCGCAATTTTCTGTTAAAGTAACGCAGTGCCGAATCGCAAAACATGGCCTGGTCAGGAATGGGGTAAAGCCTTCCGGGGTTAAAGTGGTTAACCAAAAATCGAATGTCATTTGATAATACTTACACATGTACTTCTGACTGATAAGAAATATGATTTTAACCACTTGCCGACCGCCACAAGTACATATACTGCGGCGGTCAGCCCCTCACAGGCAAAGTGACGTATGGGTACGTCACTAGCCTGTGAGGCTCTGGGGAGCGAGCGCGCGCTCCCGCTCTCACGCGGTCATGGACCCCCCCGCGCATGTGCCCGGTGGATCCGATGTTCGCCGGGCACTCGCGATCATCCGTGACAGCGGGAGAAAGGCAGTCGGCTGATGCAAACAAGCCGCCTGTCATTCTCCCCTGTGTATGAGCAGTGATCATATGGTTCTACTTTGTAGGACCGTTGATCATTGTTCCTACACTTCAAGCCATAGCCAATCACAGTAAGAATCACGCCCCTAGGGACACACACCACCCCTCCCTCTTAAATAAAGTTAACCCCTTCACTGCCAGTGTAATTTTACAGTAACAGTGCATATGTACAGCACTGATTACTGTAGTAATGTCACTGGTAACCCCAAAAGTGTCAAAAATGTCAGTCAAGGGTCCGATCTGTCCGCCGCAATGTCGCAGTCCCGCAAAAAATATCGCAGATCGCCGCCATTACTCTCAAAAATCTGACAAAAATCTTTCCCTTTGTTAGTAAACGCAATAACTTTTGCGCAAACCAATCAAAATACGCTTTTTGCGATTTTTTTTAACCAAACATAGGTAGCATAAAACAAATCGGCTGAAAATGTTAAAAAAAAATTATTTTTACATTTTTTTGGGGGAATTTTTTATGAAAAAATTTGAAAAATATTGTTATTTTTTCAAAATCGACGCTCTTTTTTTGTTTATAGCGCATGATCAAAAAATCGCACAGGTGATAAAATACCACCAAAAGAAAGCTCTGCTTGTGGGAAAAAAAGGACCTCAAATTCGTTTAGGTACAGCGTCGCACGACCGCGCAATTGTCCGTTAAAGTCATGCAGTGCCGAATCGCAATATACCCCCTGGTCAGGAAGGGGGTTAAATCTTCCGGGGCTTAAGTGGTTAAGAGGTCTTTTGTTTCATTAATGAAAATTTGGCAGCTAAAATCTGAATTTCTAAAGCAATTTCCTGTCTCACTTTGTGATCTAGTTTAGTATGTGACAAATTCATTCTAAGGACCATTTACTATAGCTCCTGATTTTCTTTCCTTGACCCATATCTACAAATATATGAAATGATATCATAAGCTCAGCCTAATTCTGAACAACATTAATAGATTAAGACCCCTTTCACACTTGTGCGACTTGTCCTACGATTTGCAAAGTCGTATGACAAGTTGTACTCCTTGATTTCCAATGAGTACCGTTCATATCTGTGCGACTTCAAGTCTCAACAACTTCAAAGTATTGCCTGCACTACTTTGGGACGATTTTAATGCGTTTTGAGGTCAAAAGACATAGGCATTGCTTCAAGTCCAGTCAAAAGTCGTGGTAAAATCACAGCAAAAAAATTGAGCAACTTTTAGGTTGCATAAGTGTGAAAGGGGCGTAAAACTCCAATTTACAGTAGAAATTCTTAATGTAAGATATAATTACAAATAAATAAATAAATAAAAAGCCATAAAAAAGACATATTAGTGGGTCTAAATTGGCCCTAGTATGTATATGTATGGATGTGAGTTGGGGACCTTACACTGTAAGCTCCTTGAAGCCTAGTTCACACCACATGCAGTCCAGTGCATTTATGTTCTGCATCAAAAAACACAAGGATAGAAGGTTATATGGTTTTCAATGGCATAGTTCACACCAGTGCGGTCAGTTCTAGTTCGTTCCAGTTTCAGAAAAAAAAAAGTAGAATATGCTGCGTTTTTCCTGCACTGGACTGTACTGGAACGTGTACAGTTGTGTAAAACGAACGTGTGAACGTGTAAAACTCATCAAAAACGCACTGGGACACATCTACACACACACACAAAAACCGCACTGGAACACACATGTCCTTATTTAAGGTTAAGAAAAAAAAGAGGGATAAAAATGGACTGGACTGCATCAAATACGCACCAAAATGCATAAAAAATGCACCACAAAATGCATAAAAACGCACATGCAGAAAAGCATCTGTAAGGAATCTGGACTGTGTTTCTATGGTGTGAACTGGCCCTGAGGGCAGGAACCGACGTGACTGTACAATATATATGTAAAGTGTTGTGTAAATCGTTGGTGCTATAGAAGTTCCTGAAATAAAATAAATAAAAAATGAAAAAGTAAGACCTTTTTTGATATTGACTTCTTGTGCGTCTGCTTTGTTACAGTGACATCTAGAGGATATTTTAGGTATTACATCAATCATTGATAGGCACATATATAATGTGGACCTATGAATATACTAATTAGCTTCAATTGGAAAACGGTGTGAATCCTGGGTGAAAGTTGATTGAGCTCTTGGTCACACCAGTACAACTTCAGGCTCGACATACGATTTACAAATCGTACCTAAAGTAGCATCTAATGTATTTCTATGGCCGTGTCCTAATAGATACGGTTTCAAGTAGTACGATTTGAGAAGTAGTTCATGTATTATTTTTTCAGGACTTCAGCACGATTTCACAGCCTAAAGCCCCGTACACACGTACCGATCGTCGGCCGAACGATCGGCTGTCTTTTGTCCAGGGCTGTCGTGTCTGTTGAAAACTGCAAAAGACTGCACACGAATTTTGTTGGCCAACAACAGCCGACTGCAGAAGTGATGTCATGTGATGGTTAACTTTCCGTGTGTTTTTTCTTCTCTGAGCATGCCCAGTCTTGCTAATCTGCTGTTTGTCGGCCGAATTCTGTACTGACTGGCGAACAATCGGCCGTTCTGGTTTTGGCCAACAAAAATTTTAATGCCTGCACGACAGATTCTCTTCGGCCGAAAATGCGCTGTCGGCTGTCGGAAGCATCATACTAACAAGCCTACAATCGGCCGATCGGTCGTCAGTGGAATATTTACGGCCGACAATTGGTACGTGTGTACGGGGCTAAAGTAGCATCTAATGTATTTCTATGGCCGTGTCTTAATAGATACGGTTTCAAGTAGTACGATTTGAGAAGTAGTTCATGTATTATTTTTTCAGGACTTCAGCACGATTTCACAGCCTAAGGCTCCTTTCACACGGTCCGCCTCCATCGGTGGATCCGTGCTGCTCAGCGGGGGATCGATCCGCCGATCCCCGCTGAGCAGGTAGGTGACAGCTCCCTCTCCACTCTGTGTGCGGAGATGGAGGCGTCAGAGCCCCGCTGCTCTCTATGGGGAGATCGGATGAGAACAGACCGCCTGTCCGTTCTCATCCGATCCCATCCGATCCCATCCAATCCCCTGGACGGATGGAAAATAGGGTTTCATTCCATCCGTATTTCACGGACAGGATCGGATGCGGATGGTCACTGCTGACATCCGCTGCCCCATAGGGATGCATATGGATCAGATTTTTTGCGGGACTGCGACATTGAGGCGGACAGATCCGACCCCTAACTGACATTTTAGACACTTTTGGGGGGACCAGGGACATTACTACAGTAATCAGTGCTAAAAATATGCACTGTTACTGTAATAATGACACTGGCAGGGAAGGAGTTAACCCTATGGTTGATCAAGGGGTTATATGTGAGCCTAGGGGAGCGATTCTAACCGTGGCTTCTGAAATGACCATAGAGACGTGTGATCCTATATAGAAGGATCACAGGAGCTCTATGATCATTCCAGGGAGAAGAACGGTCGGCTGTGTTCTTCTCTCTCAGTGAGGAGCGATCGCGGGTGTCAGGCAGCAATCCGAGCCACCTGACCTGTGCATTGGCTTCCCCGCTGCCAAGCGAGGACGGGAGCGCGCCGCCGGCAGCGCGCCCTCGTCCCCTAGCTTCCCGCGCGCGACCGACGTAGGTCTACGTCAGTTTGTGCAGGAGAGCCACCCTGCTGCAGTAAAAAGGCGGCGGGTGGTCGGGAAGTGGTTAAATCATATCCGGTGTGACCGCAGGCTGAATCTTGTGTGAAACATTTATAAATGGACCTCTAAGTAAAATATAAAATCAGTAAGATATAAAGTAATATAGTAATTATTTGTATCTGTTTTTTCCTTTCTGTATATACTATTAGGAAAAAAAAATAACCCAACTTTTGTCTGTTTTTATCAAGTTGTTACACACCAGGCAGCTCAGTTGTGGCTTCTCTCCCCATCCCATTGATGTAGAAGTTTGTGTCCAGCTCAGTGTTTTTCAACCTTTTTTCAACCAAGACACCCTTTAAAATCGGGCAGAATCTCGAAGGCACACCAACCAAAAATGTAGAAAAAATGTAATTGTCTTTAATTCTATTGGACATCCCCTCGATACTGAAAGCATTGCAGTGGCTCCTGAGCTACTTGGAACGCTTTCATGAGAAAGCCAGCCGCTGGCTGTAAAAAAACAATACCGAGGTTATGGCTGATGCCTTCAGCCATAACCCCGGTAAGTGGAAGTGAAAAAAAAAAAAACCTACATAACCCTTGTTACAATTAGGGCACTTTTACATTGACTTACTGGAGTTTGGCCGCAGTGCGGGTGTAGCGCAGGATACCCGCAGTTTTCTTGTGCGCTACCTGCGGTTTCTCACAAACCTATATTGTGTTCTACATTTTTGGTGTATTTTCTGAAAGCACACCAAAAATGAGGCAGATAATAGAAATCTATGGAAACCACAGGAAACGCGCATGAACGCCGCGGGTACCCTGCGCTACACCTGCGCTGCCGCCAAACTGCAGCAGAGCAATGTGCAAGCGAAATACAAAATAAAAATAAGTACAGTTACTATTAAAGAAGTATAGTTATTACCAATAATAATAACTCAAATATCTTATGTACAGTATCTCACAAAAGTGAGTACACCCCTCACATTTTTGTAAATATTTTATTCTATCTTTTCATGTGACAACACTGAAGAAATGACACTTTGCTACAATGTAAAGTAGTGAGTGTACAGCTTGTATAACAGTGTAAATTTGCTGTCCCCTCAAAATAACTCAACACACAGCCATTAATGGCTAAAGCGCTGGCAATAAAAGTGAGTACACCAAATTGGGCCCAATTAGCCATTTTCCCTCCCAAGGTCTCAGATGTGAATGGGGAGCAGGTTTGTTACATTTGGTGTTATCGCTCTCACTCTCTCATACTGGTCACTGGAAGTTCAGCATGGCACCTCATGGCAAAGAACTCTCTGAGGATCTGATAAAAAGAATTGTTGCTCTACATAAAGATGGCCTGGGCTATAGGAAGATTGACAAGACCCCGAAATTGAGCTGCAGCACAGTGGCCAAAGACCATACATCGGTTTACCAGGAGAGGTTCCACTCAGAACAGGCCTCACCATGGTCGACCATAGAAGTTGAGTGCACGTGCTCAGCGACATATCCAGAGGTTGTCTTTGGGAAATAGAAGTATGAGTGCTGCCAGCATTGCTGCAGAGGTTGAAGGGGTCGGGGGTCAGCCTGTCAGTGCTCAAAACTCTGGCTGCAACACTTACCTCTTCTCTGGTGCTGCCCCCCACTGTAATTCTATCCCCCCATTAAATGTTATCATAAACGACATTCATATGTATGAACCTTGTACATACATTTAAAATTCTGTGCTGCCTGCAGTGAAAGATCTATTTCAATAGGACCTGATGAGCTATCATAAGTGCAGACCAGGAGCCATGAACGTCCATTGATACATTATTTTGCACTCTTAAGAACCAAATTGAAATCACTAGCATGAGTGCTCAACCTGCGTCCCTCCAGCTGTTGCGGAACTACAAGTACCATTATGCCTTTGGGAGTCATGCTTTTAACTGTCAACCTTGCAATTCCTCATGGGATTTGTAGTTCTGCAACAGCTGGTGGGCTGCAGGTTGAGCACCCATGCGTGTCTAGAGGAACAGGTTACCTGTTTCTGGAAGCCAACAGCCCCTGCATTTGGTAAGCTGTGTACAAACAGAAAGAAAAGGAGAGAAAAGCTCCGCTACCTAAGTGTAGTATTTATTAAAACATTTCATAATAAAAAAAATAAAAAAAACAATAATTATGCACTTATGTGTACAAGGTATCTAAAAGCAAATCAATAAGTCTCCAGTAGGTGGCAACCTTCCAGGTGGTCAATGGTGAGTAGGGATAAGCCACACACCCCCCTGTTCATTTCGCAGCAGAACTCCGGAACATGGGAAATGTTCTAACCCAAACCCCATTGAAGTCTATGGGAGACGAACAAGAAAAATCAAAAGTGCCCATTTTGAAGGCTTATATGTAAGTAATTGGTCATAAAAGGGGGTCTGGGTACTGCCTTGGGGGGCATGTATCAATAAAAAAAAATATATCATTTTTTTTCAGGAGCAGTGATTTTAATTATGCTTAAAGTGCAACAATAAAAATGAAAAATTCCTTTAAATATAGTGCCTGGGTGGGGGTCCCCTTAATGTGCCTGTAAAGTGGCGCATCTGCAGCATGCATAAAACATGCTGCTACGAAAAAGTCACTTTTAAAGAAAAAAATGGTCAAATCCCATTTAACCACTTTACCACCGGAGGATTTTGCTGTCTTACGTCCAGGCCACTTTTTGCGATTCTGTGCTGTGCAACTTTAACTGACAATTGCGCGGTCGTGCGACGCCATACCCAAACGAAATTTATGTCCTTTTTTTCCCACAAACAGAGCTTTCTTTTGGTGGTATTTGATCATCTGTGCGATTTTTACTTTTTGCGCTATAAACAAAAAAAGAGCGTAAATTTTGAAAAAACAACAATATTTTTCACATTTTTTTATATGAAATTCCCCCCCAAAAAATGTAAAAATCAAAATGTTTTTACATTTTTGGCCAATTTGTTTTCTGCTACATATGTTTGGTAAAAAAATTCACAATAAGCGTATTTTGATTGGTTTGCGCAAAAGTTATTGTGTTTACTAACAAAGGGAAAGATAACTGTCATTTTTGGTGTTTTTTTTTTAACGCGTAATGGCGGCGATCTGCGACATTGCGGCGGACAGATCGGACCCTTGACTGACATTTTTGACACTTTTGGGGGTACCAGTGACATTACTGCAGTAATCAGTGCTATATATATGCACTGTTACTGTAAAAATGACACTGGCAGGGAAGGGGTTAATTTTATTGGAGAGGGAGGGGTTAATGTATGCCTGGTGCTTACTGACGTGTGTAGGGGGAGGTGACTGTGTGACACAAGGACAGATCCAGGGTTCAGCTATGCTGAACCCTGCAATCTGACCCTGCCTGTCACTTGGGAGATCCGCCCGCTTGTCGCTCCTCCCCTGGCCCGACTCCCGCTGTGACTGAATACAGCGGGAGCGAGCCTCCGGCGGCGCGCACGCGCCACTGAGAAAGGGGAGTGTCTGACGACGTAGTACTACGTCGTCAGACGATAACGAGCCACTTTGCCACAGTAGTACTATGGTACTCAGACGGCAAGTGGTTAAAATGACTCGTGGTTACAATTGTCGCCACCCGGTTATTGAAAAAATAAAGAAAAAACAGCGTCGGGTCCAACGCCAAAATGTAAAAAGCATAATAGCGTAGGGTCCCCCCCAAAATCAATACCAGACCCTTATTCGGGCATGCAGTTGGGCAGGTCAGGAAAGGGGGGGGAGCGAGTTCCCCCCCTCCTGAATCATACCAGGCCACATGCCCTCAACATGAGGTGTGGGTGCTTTGGGGCAGGGGGGCAAGGGCCTCTTCCCGACAACCCTAGGCTGTGGTTGTGGGGGTCTTAACGGACTCTGGAAACCCCCTTCTTTTCTGACCTGCCCAACTGCATGCCCGCATAAGGGTCTGGTATGGATTTTGTGGGGGACCCCACTTATTTTTTCTTTATTTTTTTTACAGAAACGTTTTTTTTCTTTATTCCATTGTCAGCAGGCAAACCCATTGACAGCTGATCACTCATCGGTTGTTAAGGACGCCGCGGTTGGCTCCTTAACAACTAGCTTACACTGCGCAAAGCTTTGTCCAATCAGGACGCAAATCGTGCTCACCCGGCAAACACCCTGCAAACTCGGGTGTTCAGCGAATGGCCAAACAGGCAAATGTTTGGCCTGAACTCATGCTCGGGCCGAACCGTTCGCCCATCCCTAATTGTGAGCAAGCCTGGGTGGGTGTGATGTAAGGTGCTTGGAACCAGGAAGTTGACCAGGGGAACTCCAGGAAGAGCCAACAGAAGAAGCAGACTGTGTGTGTATATCACATGGATGAAAACCATTGTGGACAGCAAGGAAGTGTTTCAGGCCAACCAGACAGCTGTGATGATGTCACATGTGATGTAAATGGGTGTGGTTACGCGTTTCGGGGCATGGCCCCCTTTGTCAAACCTCTTTTTATTATATATATTTTTTTATTATAAAATGTTTTAGTAAATACTATACTTAGGTAGCGGCACTTTTCTCTCCTTCTTCTTATGGTTTATACATGGCTTGCTGGTGGGAGCCTCCCCAGATCCTGCTTGGAAGAGAGACTGCTAACGCTGCCATAATGTGAAGTTCAAAGAGAGAGAGGGAGAGAGTCAAATTTATGAGTTTGGTCTTGCAGGTGGGTGTATGGGCGGAGCATACTCAGTGATAGGGTGATATGGAGCTCGTCAGGAAAGGAAAATTGCAGTAAGTATTTGTTATTCAATTTTCACTTTTTTTGCTTTTATTTTATCTTTGTGTAGCGCTGCCCCCGTAGGGACTGCTCTATATTCACTCTATAGGTTCCCCCTGTTTACCAGCACCCCACCCTAAGTAAAGACCAGTCCTTGATTTTCCTTGGCTCACACTCCAATAATGACTCTTATCTTCTCTGCTTCTCTATAGGTGTGGAACAGCCAGGCTGTTGATTCATCCTGCCACTTGTATGAATGTAGATTAAGTCTCTTATCCTCAAGACGACTTGGTGAACACTAGTTATCTTCAGGATACTCTCCCTAGTATCCTCTTACTTTCTTCCTCTGCTGACACCTGTCCACTGACTGTCCTATTAGCAGGGGTGGCCCCTCTTCAGGTCAGGCTGCTTGACATGAGTAGAACAATTCTCCTGCGCTCGAGTGGAATGTGATGGAGAGAAGAGGGATACTTCGGACTTGAATGGGTAAGACTTGTGGTCTTGCTGCCCCCTCAGGATCAAGGGTATCCGAAACCAACTGGGAAACAACAACAAAAAGAAAGGGGCGCACCGACCTAGTGCATTACCACTAAAAACATTTATTAAAATATTAAAAAGTATATATTATACTCACAGAACAGGTGTGTCTGTACACACATTAACATGATATACATATGATCTCCAAGGTAGCCAAGGTACTGCGCGATGCTGGACGGCATGCATTGTACCACATGAAACTGTTGTGGCTAAGCCGACATGTTTCGGGGGCGAGCCCCCTTCCTCAGAGCCAAGAATTGTTGCTCCTTGACATGAGTCCCTGTACTCACAATACTGCAGTCCCAGAGTCTCCAGTGCCTCCCCTCTCAGTCAGCTTCCCTGGACTTCTGGGTTCAGCTCCTCTCAACCGCTCCTCTGGCCCTCAGGACAACCTCCTGCGACCACATGACACCTCTACAGAGGAGGAGGCAGCCACCACCCTCCCTCCAGGACTCTGATATCCAGCCAAATACCCCGCAGCACATGTGCTCCTGGCTTTTATACAGTATCTCAGAATGCACAGAGGTGACCTGCCCTCTGCCAATCATCAGGACTGTATCAAAAGCCTATGCACCCATTCGTCCAGTTTCCTCCCACTGTCCAACATGCCTCCCTATTGGACCAGCATGAAACACTCTCCAGACTGAATGAATCGCATACTGAGCACAATGAGCAGACCTCACTAACAGATCCTGATCTCTGGTAGGCAGAGAACAATATAGATTTACCTGCAGCCCCTCTGATAAGCAGGCAGAGCTCAAACTATACTCACTCACTAGCACCGGCCTAGGAGGGTGCTGCATTTTGATGGGCTGTTGATTTTTATTTATTTTTATTTAAATTTTTCTTGTTGTGTTGGTTTCTTCTTCTTCATACAAAATCAAGAGCCAAAACGCTTCTGTCGAGTTAGCCACTTGCCGACTGCCTAACGCCGATCTACGTCGGCAGTTAGCCCCTCACAGGCAAAGTGACGTAGGGCTACGTCACTAGCTTGTGAGGGTCTAGGGAGCGAGCGCGCGCCCCCGGAGGCGCGCTCCCGCTCCCGCGTGGTCACGGACCCCCCCCCGCGCGTGTGACCAGCGGACCCGATGTCCGCCGGTCACTCGGCGATCGGCGGGGGAGAGGGAGAATGTCAGGCAGCTTGTGTAAACAAGCCACCTGTCATTCTCCTCTCTGTAAAGACACTGATCACACGGATCTAGTATGTAGATCCGTTGATCAGTGTCCTTAAAGCTCAAGCCACAGCCAATCACAGTAGAAAGCACGCCCCTAGGGATACACACAGCCCCTTCCTCCCAAATAAAGTTAACCCCTTCACTACCAGTGTATTTTTACAGTAACAGTGCATATGTATAGCACTGATTACTGTAGAAATGTCACTGGTACCCCCAAAAGTGTCACAAATGTCAGTCAAGGGTCCGATCTGTCCGCCCCAATGTCGCAGTACCGCAAAAAAAATTGCAGATCTCCGCCATTACGCGTTAAATAAAAAAACAACAAAAATGACAAAAATCTTTCCCTTTGTTAGTAAACGCGATAACTTTTGCGCAAACCAATCAAAATACGCTTTTTGTGATTTTTTTTACCATACATAGGTAGCATAAAACAAATTGGCCGAAAATGTTAAAAAATTTTGATTTTTACATTTTTTTTGGGGGGAATTTCATATAAAACAATGTGAAAAATATTGCTATTTTTGCAAAATTGACGCTCTTTTTTTGTTTATAGCGCGTGATCAAAAAATCGCACAGGTGATCAAATACCACCAAAAGAAAGCTCTGTTTGTGGGAAAAAAAGGACGCCAAATTTGTTTAGGTACAGCGTCGCACGACCGCGCAATTGTCCGTTAAAGTCACGCAGTGCCGAATCGCAAAATACCCCCTGGTCGGAATGGGGGTAAAATCTTCCGGGGCTTAAGTGGTTAAAGAACTGCCTAATTAATTGGGATTTTTTTAATATAAAGTCTGTTTTTGAGAACAAAAATAATTTCTATTTAGACGTGTGGATGAAAGTTAACCTACGCTTGTAAAATGTAAAATTCCGCTTGTTAAAACTAATCACATTCTGAGCTGCCGGGGAATATATAAATATTAAAGAGTTGCCCTTTTCTTTTGTTTTAGTTTATAATAAAATCAAAGCAGCAAATGAATTCACATTTCATCAGCTTTTTGGCTGGTGAAATAAAATAAAGACAAATGTAATGTATGCGCCGGTGTCTGGATGAATTAATGTCTGGCACGAATTTTAGACATTGATGACAACCGAAAAGATGCGGTAAACAAGACATTCGTTGAATTTTCTTTTTTTTTTAAAGTTTACTCTCTTTAGGGATTCATGTGAAAATAATAATCTATAATCAAGGTTTGTTTAAGTAGATGTTAAGGAGGAACGTCCTGATGGTTCGCTCCTTCCCCCCAGCCTGTAACTGAGTTACAGGTATTTTGGGGGGTAATGGGGGAGGTGCAGGGCTTTTTTTCAGCTGTAAAGTGGGGGAACGCTGTTCTTGCACCTCCAACACTGAATGCATGTTATGGCAAGGGGTTGTGGGGTGTGCTGGAGGGTTTGGTTGCTTGGGGATCTATTGTGGCTGAGGGGATCTATTGTTGCTGGGGGTTCATTTTTGGTGGTGGGGGGAACTATTGTTGCTGAGGAGGAGGTGAATTGTTGCTGGGAGGGATCTACTGTTGAGGAGGAGAATCTATTGCTGCTGGGGGGTCTAGTGTTGCTGGTGAAGGAATTATTGTTGCTTGGGGGGGTCAATTTCTCCTGGTAGGTTCTAGTGTTGAGGGTCTATTTTTGCTGGGGAGGGGGGTTTATTGTTGCTGGTTGGGGGACTCTTGTTGCTGGGGGGGAAATTGTTGCTGGTAGAGGAACTATCATTGCTTGGGGAGGATTTGTTCCTGGGAGGGATCTATTGTTGAGGGTCTATTATTCTTGGTTGCTGGGGGATCTATTGTCGCTGGGGGTACATTTTTGCTGGAAGGGATCTACTCTTGAGGGGGTTGGTCTATTGTTGCTGGCTGCTGGAGGATCTATTATCAATGAGCAATTTATTGATGCTGGCGGGGGAAATTTTGTTCCTGGGAGGGATCTACTATTGAGGGGGGAGAATCTATTGTTGCTGACTGTGGGGGGTCTACTGCTGCTAGTAGGGGAACTAATGTTGCTGGGGGTCAATTGTTGCTGGTGAAGGAACTATTGTTGCTTGCGAGGGTCAATTGCTCCTGGGAGGATCTAGTGTTAAGGGTCTATTGTTGCTGGTTTTCTGGGGTTTCTATTGTTGCAGGGGGCCTATTGTTTCTGGTGGGGGGCTATTGTTGCTGGGGGGTGATGTGTTGCTGGTGGAGGAACTATTGTTTCTTGGGGGGGATTGCTCCTGGGAGGGATCTACTGTTGAAGGTCTATTGTTGCTGGGTGATCTTTTGTCGCTGGGGGGTCTATTGTTGCTGGTGGGGGAACTACTGTGGCTGGGGGGGTCACTTGTTGCTGGTGAAGGAATTATTGTTAGTGGGGTGTCAATTGTTGCTGGGAGGGATCTGCTGTTGAAAGAGAGGTCTATTGCTGCTGGCTGCTGTGAAGTATATTGTTGCTGGGGCGGACCTTTTTTTTTTAGGGGGGGGGTGGGTGCTGGGGGGAATCTATTTTATTTTTTATTCTTTGCTACCATTAACAAATTCCATACAAATTATTTGGCGCAACAAAATGATACTTAGTTCTGTATTCTATAAAAGGGGCGGTACTGGGAGGTGAGTAGGGAGTAAAACCAAGAAACTGTGCTTGGAGTTACGTGGCGGAGGGGGGGGGGGGCAGAGACAAGGGGTGACATGGAAGGGAGGAGTACCTGCCCCTATTCTCTGAGAACAAAGCCCTGGGGACGAGTATCTTTGTTTTATCTGAACCTGCTCCCACTTCTGCAATCCCTGCCTAGACAATGGGTGGCATCCCTTGCCCTGCCCCCTCTTGCAGCCCCTCCCAGGAGGACCATTCACTAAACACCATGTGAGCTTTAGCATGCGGAGTGGGGAGCTGCTTGTGGTTCCTTAGGAAGGCACAGCTGGCTCCCGTATCCAAGTTTGTGGTTGCCTCGGGATCGGCTGCAGGAAGCACTGGGAAACCTACGTTCATCACAGTTGAGCTACGCTATTTCCATCCCCCACCCACTACCCCCTTTGGCTGTAGCGGCAGTAGCTGGGGGGGTACACATGCCATGGCTGTGATTCTTTTTTTTTTTCCCGGCGACATCAGTAATTGTACCCCTTGCCTCTTTCAGTGGGCGCTACATTCAAGTGAATGAGGAAGCTCTGCAAGCGCCCGTAACCACATGCAATGCATGCAGTTGTGGCGCACTACTGTGGGGGTTCAAGGGGTTAAAACAGATGGTAAGGTGGCGATACAACATCTCAAATTTTTAGAAAACCATTTATAATTTTCCTTCCACTTCACAATTATGTGCCACTTTGTGTTGGTCAAAATCCCAATAAAATACATTTACGTTTTTGGTTGTAACATGACAAAATGTGGGAAATGTCAAGGGGTATGAATACTTTTTCAAGGCACTGTAGCTCTAAAAAGTGTATGCCCCTGTAACCCTACCACTGGCCATCCCTATAACCCTAACACTATTCCTTCCTGTAATCCTAAAACTAACCACCCTGTAACCCTAACATTAAGCCCCACATAACCCTAACACTTAGCCCTCCTGTAACTCTAACACTAACCCCCAATACTCACAACATGAATCCCATAGCCCCCATAATAACCCTAACACTAAACCACTAACATTTGCCCCATCTGTACCCCTAACACTAACCCTCCCATAACCCTTACCCCTCCTGTAATCTTAACACTTACCCCTGCTGTAGCCCTAACACTACCCCCCCATACCCCCAACACTAAACCTCCCTGTAACCCTAACACTAACCCTCCCTGTAAACCTTACATTGGCCATCCCTGTAACCCCAACACTAACCCTACCTGTAACCATAACACTAACCTCCTCCTATAACTCTAACACACCCCCCTGTGACCCTAACACTAACCCTCCCTATAACCCTAACACTAATCCTCCATGTACCTCCAATACTATATGTAAGCCTCCCCTGGTGTATGCATGTTCACCTGTCCTGTGCCCAGATCCTCTGCATTGAAGGCAACCTTACTACTCCCAAAAAGATACCAGTGCCAAAGTCCCGGGGCCACAACCTCATGCCTCCAAATAACAACCCTCTTGTTCATCTGTTGCCCTTTGTAAAGTTTTAAAACCTTTGGTGTCTTTGGATGAAATTGCCACCTAAAATTTTAATTTTGACTCATTTTCAGGTGTTTGCTATTTTCAATTTTGTTTTGTTTGCCAAGTTTATAAGAAATGGCAAATGGAAAACAACAGCTGTGATAAAAGCTATGGATATGAGTTAAAAATATGTGAAAAAAGAGAAACTATGCTGTGAATCTGAAAATGCACAAAAAATGCCAAATTTGCCATCTGAGCTCTTAAAACAAATCTAAGATTAGCTATATTTTTATGTTCAAGTAGAACTAAAGGCAATTTTTTAGTAAGAGAGGGTTATAACCCCTGTCAGGTTTTTTTTTTGCCATCTTTGTCCCATAGGTCACCAGAAATAGTAACCCCATCGGAAGCATTCTCCTCTTTTACTTTTCTGGGGACAACCCAAAAATTTGAATTTTCTTTCACTTTCAGACACCTAGTGGTGGGCAATAGATACCCAACTTGTCAAGCTTTTAAATTGCACGCACCCACCAAATGGCACTAAACTTTAGCACCCTAAATTTTCCATAGGTAACACTTTAAAAGACATCTATAGGTCATCAGTTTAGAGTTAACTGTGAATAATGGGACTGGAATTATTACTCTCACTCTCACTTACTGTGTGTGACAATATGTAACCAAAGTTTTCATATGTAGGTGCTCCCAATGTGTGTTTACCTTCTTATGTGCATGTATGTAGGGTTGGGGTGGGGGGGCTCAATATTTTTTTAAGGGGGTTTAAATGATTGGGTTTTTTTTTTACCTTTTTGCCCCTTCAATTTATTTTTTATCACATTGGAGACCAAAAGTGACAGCGGAACCCTTATATAATGCACCCTGCTTAGAGATTCCTGGCAGATAAGCAAATGGACTGGTTGGTCTTTCTCCCCTCTACCCAGTGGCACCCACCATGGAGTTCCCAGGCCAACAAGTGGCAATGCTGTGCCCAATAAACATAATGGGGGCACACACGGTGGGAGAGCAAGTGTATCAGGGGTGCGTGTAATTGGGCGGGTGGCTGTACAGCTGCCCGATAGCTTCCACCTGACAGGTAAAGCCGGGAGTGAATGTAAACACCCCTCCCTCCCCATGCTGAACTATCTGTCAATGGCAGAAAAAGGGTTAAGGGTAATGTAACAGAACCTGAACCTACTAACTGTATTCACTGTACAGATTTGCCACACTCCTTGTATCCACAATGTATGCCTTAATGCTACAAGTAACAGACACACATAAACCTCAGGACAAAAAAAAAGAAAAAAGAAACTTCCATTACATATGCTTGTCTGCACTAGAATATAGACATATATACTGCACATGGCTTAAAACATCTACCAAGGACTCCAGTAGCAATCTTTCCTCACCAAAGTTTCCAACTGGCATTACCAGTAAGAGCCCTAATGATATCACACCATTTCAAGGAAGGACTGGGAACCTTTGGCCTGGGGATGGGGGGGGGGGGGGGCACAGGCACCCTTGTGCTATGCAAAGTGTGTCATGGTACCCCAGTGACTGGTGGCCATGCGTGAAAGATGGATGCTCCATAAAGGACATGGCTTCCTTCTAGCTTCAATTTTCTTTGCAGTTCTCCTCAACTGGTCACATGACATCTCTGAGCCACAATAGAAGCCACCGATGGAAGACTTTTCTCTGCCAAGTGCTGTGATCATATATTTTAATGGGGAGAAGGTAGCTATACAATACCCACCATGTGTCACTTACTAGGGGTCTTGCGCTGATCAATGTCTAAATAGTTGGGTAACTCCAGTCAAAGACACCAACCCAACATATCTTATGAGTAGTAGCCCAGGGAGAATGCCCCCCATGCCCTCAGTCCCCTACTGCACTATTCTGATGGATACTCTATAATGAATAATAAATAAAGGTTTTATGAATTCAGTTGTGAAGACGTTTGCTACTGCCTCGAGGTTAGGGGGATAGGGGTCATCAAGAGATAAAAGAAGCCAACAAGTAATTTAACCAAAATTATTATCAGGATTGGGTAGATTTTTCTTTTAAGTACTGCTTTATGCCTTACTAGTAAATGACAGACCTCAGCAATTGGTCACGTATCATCTCTGAGCCACAAAAGAAGTAATTGATGTAAGACTTTCCTCTGCCAAGCACTGTGATCATACATCTCAACGGGAAGCAGGTATTCATATAATGCCCACCACATGTCACTTTCAATGTTTCCTGAGCTAAATAGTTAAAAAACTCCACTCAAGGACACCAACTCAACACATCTTATTAGTTCAGGGGCAAATGCCCCCCACCTTAGTCCTCCAAATGCACCATTCTGATGGATGCTTTAGAATGAATAATTAATGAAGTTTTTATGAATTCAGTTGTGAACACGTCTGTTACTGCCACGAGGGTGGGGGTTGTCAAGAAGCCAACAAGTAATTCAACCAAAACTGTTATTAGTGTTCGGTAGAATTTGCCTTTAATTACTGCTTTATGTCTAACTACTAAATGACAGACCTCTGTATTTGATCACATGACATTTCTGAGCCACAGAAGAATACACGGATGGAAGACGTTCTTTCATAGTTACATAGCTGATAAGGTAGAATAAAGACACCAGTCCATCCAGTACAAACTGTGGTGTGTGTGTGTGTGTTTATGTCAGTGGTAAATTCCATATCCCTGTATGTTGCGATCGTTAAGATGCCCATCTAATAGTTTTTTTAAACTATCAACACTTCCTGCTGATACCACTGCTTGTGGAAGAGAATTCCACATCCTTACCACTCTGACAGTAAAGAACATTCCATGCAGTGTAAGAATATTTAATAATAAATATCTTGCGCTCGTACTTCATTATGTCAGAATATTTATACTGCTCTGAAATATAGCAGTGTATTTATTTATGGTTAATAAGCAAAGATCTGTAAGAAAGGAGAGTCTTCACCTATTGCCATAAATCAGGATGTCGTGAATTCTTTTTAATTGATTAATTTCTTTTTAAAAGCATATACCAATCTTAGTGAGTACAGTCTACAGTATGGAATATATATAAAAATATTTATTCGCCAGACATGTAAACACAATATATGATCAAACAAGAAATGACACAAAAAGATAACTTCTACAGAAAAATACTAACTTCAAATAATCAATGCAATGTGATGTTTAGCTCAATAATGAAAGTGAAACTGAAACAAATTAAAGTGAAAGTAAAACTAAAGCAAGATTACCATTTCTTCCCAGGTATAGCATAAGCCATAAATGTTCTATATAAACAGACTACAATGGTCTGCATAATGCATAGCCCAAAAGTCACATCACTGCAGATGAGTGAGAATAAGCCATGCAAAACGGAAGACTTAAAATTGCAAATAATGCACTTAATCTGATATTAATAAAAATGTATAAAAACAAAAATCAGCTTTTTAGAGAAAAATCTACCATGGCTTATACGGCTGGAATTGTAATCTCATTACCCTTAAATATGCAATATAAAACATATAAGGAAAGAATAAACAATAGTTGAATAAAATCAAATAATACAGCAAGGCATAATTACCACACTTAAGATGGCCGCTGGCTTCAATTGGGCGTTACCAAAGTCCTAAGATGGACGCCTTTCTTAAGATGGTGGATTCCCTTCAAGTTTCAGATGAATGATGGACAAATATGGAGTATGTCTGGATGAGTCTATTGAGGAATGTAATAGTGTGTGTGATGTAAGTGTATTGTCTGATGGGCAGTGTAATGTGTGTCCTCTCTCTCATCTGGGTTGTTTTTTTATATGGTAAGAACAAAGAGCTATAAAAATTACCATAAGTAAAACCCAGAGGGATGAAACATTATCTCAATTGGTCAGGATATTCTATACCTAAACTGGTGAGGTCATAGACACACCTCTTTAAATAATTAACCCTATACTTGGTATAATAAAATAAGGATGATTTCTCTATATGTAAGATTAATCATATAACACAACATAAAACTTTGTCCAGACTCCCAGTACATACATAAATGTCCACCTGTATCTCCATCATTCACCTTGGCAAGTAATGCCATTTCAATAATTATATTATTTAACACAATATAATATTTTTATATTGGAATATCTCAAATTATCTCAAGACTGCACCTGGTATTTCGCCTCCAGAGGGCAGTATCGTACCGTTCATTAGATTTTGTATTTAACATACTTATTAGAACAATTACCACTCTTCTTATCTGATGACCTCTTGACCTCTGGCTAGTAAAGATCCATTAATTATTTGACCATGCCAAAGGGCTGTCAGACATAGTCTAGGTTGGTAGAATTTACGACACCTTGAGCACTAAACTAGTCCAAAGCGATTCTTATATAAACACTCCTACCACATGCCTTAACATGAAGTAATTCGTTTTTAAGACGCACAAGTCCTTACACATCATAGAAAAGTATACATATATATATATATATATATATATATATATATATATTATATATCTAATACTATATAAGTATCAATTTCACACTTCTATATTAATAAGAATACAATGTATTATCGTTAATATACATCTTACATATGATGATGTTTTCTAAAACTTATTTTTAAATAATCCTTTAAAAGAAATATACTGACTATATTGTTCATTGTTATATATACAGATAAGATTACAGGCCAGACTAGCCATGAGTGACTAGTACGATGTCTCGCCAATTGATTCTTATCTGATGAAATGTATGTATTACCTTATTTACGATTACATTGATACAAAGATCTCTGTTGAAACTATAAGACCCTATTGTTGAAATTCTATGCTCTCTTGTGAGCTTGTAAGAGACATTTTGTTTAACAAGTACGTATGTGAACTTTGTTTCACCCTGAAAACAAAATGGAGGCTGCACCATTCAGAATCTCTTATGCATGATATGAAATACATGGCTTTTAAAATCATTTTTCTTTTTACCTATTATTATTTTAATCAACCCCCAATAACCCCGACAGCAGTTTAGGGTTAAACCGCTTCTCTTCCAATTTCAACGAATGGCTGCTTTGTCTTTTTAAACTCCCTCCCACTGAAAAGTTTTTTTCCCTATACTAGGGTCACCAGTAAGGCATTTATACATAGCTAACAAATATATGAGAAAGGTAGCGCCAATAGTGAATAAATTAGTCAACAGCAAAAAGAGTCGATATAGAGCAATAAAAGTCCATAATAAAGTTGAAAGGAAGATCGTCCAACACCAGTGAGTAGAGATGGAATAAAGTTCATAAATCACCCCGTGGATAATCCAAACTTCTTACCAGATGAAAATGACCCTCAAATTATAGAGCGGTCATAAATGGCAAATGCGACAGATATTCAGAAGTAGCGACACCAAGTAGCAGATGAGAGGGCGACTTTCAGCAATTAATAAAGGGTTAACACCTCAGGATAAAAAAGACTATAATGGTGTTGTACGTTCTAAAAGAAAATTCTGTTTATTTGGATTGCACTTACATAAGATCAGCAGAAATCAGCATTTGAACAAATCTGAAGAGACCGCTACTGAGCGTGCGTTTAGTCATAGATTTGACATCATCAGAGGCGTGATACATAGCATTAGCTATAATATCTCCTCTCAAACATGTCCTTTCCAGAGAGAATAGGTTCAATGCTTGTAGTCTTTC
This sequence comes from Pelophylax lessonae, assembly GCF_965119305.1. Classification (NCBI taxonomy): domain Eukaryota; kingdom Metazoa; phylum Chordata; class Amphibia; order Anura; family Ranidae; genus Pelophylax; species Pelophylax lessonae. The sequence goes on from NC_138772.1 coordinate 37,368,818, forward strand.
CTCATTAACGAGGTCCTCTAGTCCCCTTATTAGCTTTGTTGCCCTTCTATGTATTCTCTCCAGTTCCAGCACATCCTTCTTAAGGACCAGTGCTCAGAACTGGATGGCATACTCAAGATGCGACCGGACCAGAGTCTTGTAGAGTGGGAGAATTATTGTTTTATCCCTTGAGTATATCCCCTTTTTAATGCATGCTACTATTCTGTTGGCTTTGCTTGCAGCAGCTTGGCATTGCATGCCATTGCTGAGCCTGTCATCTACTAGGACCCCCAGGTCCTTTTCCATCCTGGATTCCCCTAGAGGTTCTCCCCCTAGTGAGTAACTTGCATTCATATTTTTAGCACCCAAATGCAAATACTTTTTATTTTTCAATAATAAACCTCATTTGCCATGTAGTTGCCCAGCTCAATATTTTCTTGAGGTCTTCTTGTAAGGTTTTCACATCTTGTTGTGAAGTAATTTTCCTGCTTAGTTTTGTATCATCAGCAAACAATGAGATTGAGCTATTTATACCAACCTCCATATCATTTATTAATAAATTAAACATAATTATTCCCAGGACAGATCCTTGGGGAACCCCACTTACCACACCAGACCAGTCTGAGTATTCACTATTTATCACCGCCCTTCGGACACGCCCCTGTAACCAGTTTTCTATCCAGGTATATCCCCTATGGTCCATGCCAACAGACCTTAGTTTGTAAAGTAAGCATTTATAGGAAATTGTCTCAAATTCCTTTGTAAATCCAGATATAGCACTGTAGTGGTGTGCCCCTTTATCCAGATTCAGGTGCAAGTCCCTTTAACTCAACTCCCCACAATCCTCTGGGCTCCCAGCATCCCCTGAGTTCCTGGACACACCCAGGGAGTATAAACACCAGCTCCTCCTGGCTTCCTGTGCTCAGAGAGATCCTGCCTGATGGGACAGCAGTGACTGGGCAAGTGAGCTGTCCCCAGGTGCTGGGTCCTCATCTGCCAAGTCTGGTGTGCGGGCCACCAGCAGCGAGCACAGAGCATGCGGCATCTATCCAAGCCCCAGTCACTGGAGAGGACTCTGTTACAGTCCATGTGGAGAAGCTATCCAAGCAGTGGGTTGGTCCTATCTACGGCCCCCAGAGCCTCCTGACCAAAGTCAGCATCAGCAGTGCCTGTGTGAAGTCTGTGCCAGCAAGAAATCCCCTCAGCTCACAGTCTGCTGAATGAACGATCAATCTCTTCGAACACGTGAGAATCTTCAGCTCTTTATCCTATCAGTAAACTGAACTCAGAACACTCTGCTGTCATCTAGTGGCCATTAGTATAACTGCAATAGAATTGTTTCACATGTTTTATGCCTGTTTCTCCCTTCCTCATATTGTTGTTTTGTACTGCAAACCCCTGTCCACATGATTTCCTGTGTAATCTACGTTCTACATTGTTAAGTAAAGTAGAAATTGCACATCACCACTGGTCTGATCATTTGGCTGATACCGTTACATAACAGCACCTCCACAGACCTTCCTTTATCTAGATGGCAGCTCGCTTGCTCATAGAGTGTTAACAGATTGGTTTGGCAATCCATGCTGATTACTATTAATGATACTGTTTTCATCAGCACATTCTTGCATTTACTCCCTTGTCATCTCCTCTAAAAGTTTACAAATTATTAATTATTCATTATGGAGCATTTTTCTGCCAAGGGCTGTGATCACATATATAGCAGGTAGCTATATATTGCCTACCACTAGGTGTCACTTACTAGGGGTCCTGGCTGATCAATGTCTAAATGGTTAAATAACTCCACTCAAGGACACCAACCCAACATATCTTTTAAGTAGTAGCCCAGGGGCAAATTTCCCCCTGCCCTCCACCCCAATCCCCCACTGCGCCATTCGGATGGATGTTCCATAATGAATGAAGATTTTTTTAATTCAATTGTGAACATATTACAATTTTTATTGCTTCATGCATGGGGGTAGTCAAGAGATTAAAGAAGCCAACAAGTAATTCAACCAAAACTGTTATTAGGGTTGGGTAGATTTTGCCTTTTAACCACTTAAGCCCCAGAAGATTTTACCCCCTTCCTGACCAGGGCCTATTTTGCGATTCGGCACTGCGTGACTTTAACAGACAATTGCGCGGTCGTGCGACGCTGTACTTAAATTAATTTGACGTCCTTTTTTTCCCACAAACAGAGCTTTCTTTTGGTGGTATTTGATCACCTGTGCGCTTTTTTGATCATGCGCTATAAACAAAAAAAGAGCGTCAATTTTGCAAAAATAGCAATATTTTTCAATTTTTTTTCATATGAAATTCCCCCCAAAAAAATGTAAAAATCAAAATTTTTTAACATTTTCGGCCAATTTGTTTTATGCTACATATGTTTGGTAAAAAAAAAAATCGCAAAAAGCGTATTTTGATTGGTTTGCGCAAAAATTATCGCGTTTACTAACAAAGGGAAAGATTTTTCTGCATTTTTTTTAGCGGTACTGCGACATTGCGGCGGACAGATCGGACCCTTGACTGACATTTTTGACACTTTTGGGGTTACCAGTGACATTACTGCAGTAATCAGTGCTATACATATGCACTGTTACTGCAAAATGACACTGGTAGTGAAGGGGTTAACTTTTTTTGAGAGGGAGGGGCTGTGTGTGTCCCTAGGGGCGTGATTCCAACTGTGATTGGCTGTGGCTTGAGCTGTAGAAACAGTGATCAACGGTCCTACATAGTAGAACCGTGTGATCACAGTTTCTACACAGGGGAGAATGACAGGCGGCTTGTTTACACTAGCCGCCTGACTTTTTCCCTCTGCAGCGACGATTGCAGAGTGACCGGCGGACATCAAGTCCACCAGTCACACGCGCGGGGGGGGGGTCCGTGACCACGCGGGAGCGCGCCTCCGGCGGCGCACGCTCGCTCCCTAGACCCTCACAGGCTAGCGACGTAGATCTACGTCACTTTGCCTGTGAGGGGCTGACTGCCGACGTAAATCGTCATTAGGCAGTCGGCAAGTGGTTAAGTGCCACTTTGTCTTCCTATTAAATGACAGACCCAAGCAGTTGGTCACATGACATCTGTGAGCCACAAAAGAAGTCACAGATGGAAACCACGTGCTGCAAACACATATCTCAATAGGGAGCAGGTAGCTATATACTGTAATGCCCACCACAAGCTACGTTCTAGGGGTCCTGCACTGATCCATGTCTAAATCAGCCTTTCTCAACCTTTTCAACATAGAGGAACCCTTTAAATAATTTATCGGTCTCAGGGAACCCCTACTAAAAATCTAGGGTTTCTTGCAACCCTGGTCTAAATGGTTAAGTAACTCCACTCAAGGACACCAACCCAACATAACATATGTCCTCCTGCCCCCTACCTTAGTCCTACACTGCACCATTCTGATGGATGCTCCATAATGAATAATAAATGAAGGTTTTATGAATTTGGTTGTGAACACGTTTGTTATTACCTCGAGCGTGGGAATCGTCAAGAGATAAATGAAGCCAACAAGTAATTCAACCAAAACTGTTATTAAGGTTGGGTAGATTTTATGTCCTACTATTAAATGACAGACAAACTTGAAATATTCAGTATTATGGTCATATCTGACATTTTAGCAATGTGTCTCTAACTTGAAGTCAAGGGTCGTACAGTACAACATGTGAGTGCACATAATTTGATGAGACGTTCCTATATATAGAAAAATAACCTTTTTAGCCAAAGGCAAAAAACACACACAAACGAGAGATCACGGAGTCAAGTTACAAACTGCAGCAAAATTGATATGATCTCATTTTATCTCAGACACTGTGCCTTTTTATAGCTGGGGAAATCAGTAAAACAGGTTTAAATTGATTGCCAGAAGCTGTTGTGTATAATCAGAAGAAAAGGACAGAGAGAGGCTGCTTGAAGTTTCCTTTTTACAAAATTGCAGAGAGACGAGGTCACAAGCTGCAGTTAGGAGGACAAAGCCAAAGTAGACTTTCTGGAGACATCAAAGATGGGAATTAAAACTGGTGGAACCAAGCGGAACTTGTATGTTGTCTCCTATTTTTCTTTTATATTTATTTAACAATGTTATAGAGATATCCTTTTTCAACCAGGGTGCCCAGGCACCCTGGGGTTCCTTGAGGCTTCTTCAGGGATGCCTTGGCAAAATTCATAAAAATTGGTCAAAAATGTAATACAAGTCAGCAGGTGGATGAAGCTTGCCATTACGACCTTCTAGACACTGACATCCTAACAACCAATGATGTCATCAGTTGATAAAGAGGATGTCATTTTTCAAAGCATCTTTGTTTAACCCTCCTCTGCCTTTCTCCCCCAGCACTGGGGTCACACTAGCTGACTGATGGAGAGAAATTGAGGGAGAAGAGAAACATTGGGATACTAGTCAGTACTAGTGTGCAAAAGTGTATTTGCTTTGGAGGAACAAATCACCTCTAACGTTGGGTGTCCTACATGTGTGTTACTGCATTATGTAAAAATATTACAATAGCTTTTTACACTTTAGAATGGGTGCCTCCAGATTGTTCATAACTTTAAAGGGTGCCTTGAGATTGTCTATAAATTTTGAGGTTTCCTTGACTGAAAAAAGGTGGAGAAACACTATTAATGTTTTAAAACCCTTCTATATGTGGACCGTAGGGAGCAAAATTGAGACTTTTCTCTAAAATTTTACCAAAACATGGGAGGTTTCGGCAATGTTTTTTTTTTTTTTTTTTTAATTCTTTATTTTACTTTTACAGAGTGTAGCACCCTCCCTTGGCTTATTATTGCCCCTTTTTTCAGTTTTCAGAACCCCACATGTATACCTGCTCATTTTGTGTGGGGGGTATATATCGGGTCCTTCTCTGGCTCCATTCACGTGTGAACTAGTTGTGACCCCGGAAGAGTACCGGACTCAACACCCCGCCCTTTGGGACAGCCCTGGTCGTTTTTCCTTGGGCCATGAGCCCCTCTGTTCTGACCCCCCGTGGGTGTTTATGGCGCCATATGCATGATCAGTGATTGGACCTCTTGGTTCTCCAGCATCATTATTCAGCATTATCTATAATGTGGTGAGCATAACTCAACTCTTGGAAATCTCATATTTTAATATGAATGTAATAGTCATTTATAAGAGAGTTTGAAATGTTGTTGAAAATGTATGTATTATTGTAAACTAATGACATATCTCTTCTTTTGTAATAGTCTACCTGGGACTCAACGTGGTCTTTGAAAAAGCCCGCCCAAGGGCGAAACGCGTCAGGCCGTGCCCTTTGGTTGAGACTACCATGGATGTGTTGTATATTCTATTATGAGATCCTTTTCGCTTTTAATTATTTTTTAACAACTTAATAAAGCTATATGTATTTTGTCAATATGTGGTTGATTATTTAATTTATGCTCACCTGTCAGGAGCCCTCCTCAACAAATCCATTTCCTTTATCAAGAGGAGCCAGTGTCTTGCCACCTTTGGTGTCCAGATCTGTGTCCTCTATTTTTATTCACGTAGCACCCTCCAAGTTAGGTTATTAGGTAAATCTAGGTTTTGGGCTTCTTCTATAATCAAGGGAGCATAGATTGTTTGGTTTGGTCTGTTCAGCTCACAGGCTGGGAGTTTGATTCCTTCCCCCTGCTCTAGAAGAAGCTTCTGGAGGAAGAATTCAAATAACCAGTCTGAATATTGATCTATGCATAGCCAATCCATCCAATCCATGGGGAGGTGTGCACAGATTGTGGCTGGGCACCTTATAGTCTGAGGCACTGGAGAGATCAGGCTGGAGCTGGAGAGATCGGTATTAAAACTGGAGAGTAAAAAATCAGGTGCAGCTCTGCACAGAATCCAATCAGCTTCCGGGTATTTTTGTTAAAACTTAATTGAACAAGCTGAAGTTAAAAGCTGATGGGCTACCATGCAGAGCTGCACCAGATTTTGCACTCTCCAGTTTTAGTAAATCAACCCCATTGTCCTCTCCCAGGATGTAGAGTTCCCAGCCTCAGGGGGAGCTGCTGCCCCTGAGACAACTAAAGGACTGGGTTGCTGTTCTGCAAGGTTGCAGGAGCTGCAGTGCTGAGACATAGAAGCTTTCTTCAAGGGATCTGGTCTGGAGAAGGATTGTTTCCCTCACTGGGTGGTGTCTGGAGGAAGCTGGAAGGAGGCAGCTCTCCTGGGGACTTGTTAGTAAAGACCCTAAAAGTGATCCCTGTGATTGTGTAGTGTTTTGAGGATAGCACTGGGTACCAGCAAGTATACATTGGAACAAGGTAACTGGATGCCAGTATGTCAGGCACTATTCAGAAAGCGCAGCGCGACTTGCGTATGCACAGTAGGAAACAGGCTGTGAAGCTGCAAGGCTTCACTTCCTGTTTCCTTTAGTGAAGAGTTGGCACCTGCACCCAGAGCCGATGGTTGGATCAGCTTAGGATGCCAACATCACTGGATCCCTGGACAGGTAAGTGTTCTTATATTAAAAGTCAGCAGCTACATTATTTGTAGCTGCTGAATTTTAATGTTTTTTTCCCCAGGCTTGGCTTAAGGTAAATCATTTTTTTCCCCTCGCTATTGTTATATTGGAATGATTTATTTTTAAAATGATGCATTATCTAGGGAAAGTATATATTCAATTTGGATTTTGAAAGATTGTCTATATTAATTTTAACGTGTTAATTCATTATTTCGGGAGATTAGTCATTCATATATGCTGAAAATGTTCGGAATTACAGTAAAACCTTGGATTGCGAGCATAATTCGATCTGGAAACATGCTTGTAATCCAAAGCACTCTTATATCAAAACGAATTTCCCCATAAGAAATAATGGAAACTCGGATGATTCGTTACACAACCAATTATTTATAAGTCTTTCAGTTTATTGTCCATATAAAAGGGATTATAAAAGGGAAGCAAAATCCAGCAGGAGCTACAGAGTATAAACGAGAAGAGAGGGGCTTCTAAGTGTAGCAGTTTGAATAAATTTAATGAAGGTTCAACATTTAGCAACTCACATGGTTGACAATTGAAAGAGGCACATCTAAGTATGCAGGGATCCGGGGTAAAAATGTCCACATAGACCATCCTCCGCATCACCGGCTCTCATCTCTGTCAGTTTGTAATCGTGATCGGGAAGACTACCCTGCAGTAGAGCGATCTAAAAGCGAGGCTTGAAGCACTCGTGGAGCGCAGTGTGGAAGTGATGAAGCTGATGGCCATGCGGAGGACAATCTATGTGGAATGCTTTACCCTGGATGCCTGCATACATAGATGTGCCTGTTTTAATCATCAACCACTTGAGTTGCTAAATGTGACATAGCCTACCTTGGAGGCCGATTCCAATATATCGGGGAAAGTGCATATCGGCCCTCGATACGTCGGCTTTGCCGATAATCGGTCGATCCCTAGTTTGTAGACGCTATAACTTTCATGCAGACCAATCAATATACGCTTATTGGAGATTTTTTTTCCCCAAAGACATGTAACAGAATACATTTTGGCCCAAATTTCTTAGGATATTTTTTTATGAAATAAGTTTTATAGCAGAAAGTAATAATTTATATATTTTTTTTTTTCAAATTTGTTGGTTTTTTATCTTTTATAGAATTAAAAAAAGAAAAAAACAGAGGTGATCAAATACCACCAGAAGAAAGCTCTATTTTTGTAAAATAAAATGATATAAATTTTGTTTGGGTACAGCATTGCACGACTGCGCAATTGTCAGTTAAATTAGCCCACTGCCAAATAACAAAAAAGGGTCTGGTCATGAAGGGGGTAAAACCTTCTGGACCAAAAGTGGTTAAATCACAAATTTACTTTGTTAAGACTACTGTCTTAAAACAAATGAATCCGAATAAATAACCCAACAACCCAAAATTTGGGATTTTCTTTTTCTTTAATTTTCAATGAATGATGATGGTAAGCAGGACAAAATATAAAGAGGGTGAATCTCCCTAACGGGGACACAGACAGCAATAAAAACCTGACAGGCATTCTAATCCCTCTCCACGCTATCCAAAACTAATGAAAATGTTTTGCCTTTAGTTATACTTTAATGAGATTTAACAACATCAAACACTGAAACACTGGCACCCGTCCTAGTTGATGGCTAATGATCAAGCAGAAAAACAGCTGTTTTTTTTTTTTTTTTGTTACCGCTGTCTGTGACTGCTGAGATTCACTCTCCTAATTTGTCCTGGTGACCACTGTCATTGAAACTAAAAGTGAGTGAGTGAAAAATATACAATTCATCACCAGAATGGTAACAAAGTAGACATTTTCCACTGGGGACACTTGTAATGGTGACAACTAGGGGAGGACTGGCAGCCTTAGGCCCGGGGGGCAAGACCAGTCAAGTGGCCCATAAAACCACCGAAACAGCTCACTATCTATGCCCACCTGGATTTATAATGGATATTGATGTTATGAAGCAAGACAAATATGTTACAACGTGGCAACATAATTTATTGGTAATATCAACAAAGGAGGTTTAACAAAAATAATGCATCAATGCAGCCTCACCAGTGCCCAATAATGTAGCCTGATCAGTGCCCATCAATGCAGTCTGATCAGTGCCCATCAATGCAGCCTGATCAGTTCCCATAAATGCAGCCTCACCAGTGCCCATCAGTGCAGCCTGATCACTGCCCATCAATGTAGCCTTATCAGTGCCCATTAATGCAGCCTCACCAGTGCCCATTAGTGCAGCCTCATCAGTGCCCATCAATGCAGTCTGATCAGTGCTCATCAATGCAGTCTCACCAGTGCCCATCAGCTCAGCCTCATCAGCGCTCATCAGTGCAGCCTGATCAGTGCCCATCAATGCAGCCTCACCAGTGCCCATCCATGCAGCCTCACCAGTGCCCATCAATGCAGTCTGATCAGTGCCCATCAATCCAGCCTCACCTGTGCCCATCAGCTCAGCCGCATCAGTGCCCATCAGTGCAGCCTCACCAGTGTCTATCAATGCAGCCTCATCAGTGCCCATTGATGCGGCCTCACTAGTGCCCATCAATGCAACCTCAACCAGTGCCTATCATTGCAGCATGATCACTGCCCATCAATGCAGCCTCACCAGTGCCCATCAATACAGCCTCACCAGTGCCCATCAATGCAGCCTCACCAGTACCCACCAATGCAGCCTTATCAGTGCCCATCAATGCAGCCTCACTAGTGTCCATCAATGCAGCCTCCCCAGTACCGATCAATGCAGCTTCACCAGAGCCCATCAGCTCAGCCACATCAGTGCATATCAATGCAGCCTGAGCAGTGCCCATCAATGCAGTGACACCAGTGCCCATCAGAGCAGCCTCACCAGTGCCTATCAATGCAACCTGATCAGTGCCCATCAATGCAGCATCACAGTGCCCATCAGTGCAGCCTCATCAGTGCCCATCAATGCAGCCTAATCATTGCCCATCAATGCAGCCTGATCAGTGCCCATCAATGTAGCCTGATTAGTGCCCATCCAATGCAGCCTTATCAGTGCCCATGCAATGCAGCCTGATCAGCGCCCATCAATGCAGCCTCACCAGTGCCTATGAGCTCAGCTTCATCAATGCCGATCAATGCAGCCTCACCAGTGCTCATCAGCTCAGCCTCATCAATGCCCATCAATGCTCGGTTGCTTGCTTCAAGCGGAAGCACTTACACAGGCAGAGCTCTGTGGAAACCGGACGTTCATGTGGGTAAACGTTCCTCCCTCACATTTTCATTTAGTTTCTGTTCATTGACAAAAATGGAATTGATTTTTATCATAATTTTCATCAGGGACGAAAATTTTGAAGATTTTGTCTATTTATGAACTTCCCTAGCCACCTTCTGAGCACCCTTACCCATAGATTGGCTTAGACAACATAAATATTCAGGTTTCTTATGTGCCTTTCCCGCCCACTACATTCTAGAGACTCCTATAGAAGGCAGGGGAAACAATAAATCCTGCAACCCGTGGAGCTCAGAACAGTTCAAAGCAATCACAACCTTCTCCACTGCTTCCAGTGGAGTCAAAGAGAACTAAATGTATCTAGCTTTTCTAGCAACCTATTTATGAGGGTGCTAAATCAATATTATGACCTCTGACCTGCTATATTTGGCTTTCCTATATGTCAGCCTATGAAACACATCTTCTGTGGAAGGAAGCCTGTCTCTCTGAGCATCCTGGATTGAGAAATGAATCAATTAGCAATATCACCCTAGCCAATTAATTGATCCAGCACCATGGCGACCACTAAGACGTTGAGTCATTATCTTGTTTAAAACTGAACCCGAGAGAGCTCTTGCCACAAATCCAAAACACTGAGTCACTTTGATGTATGAAATTTAAGCAAGTCTAATGCAAACAGCAAATTCATTCTTCGAGTGGATAACAGGTTTCAGACATTTCAGGACTGTGAAAAGAAAGAATGTGACAAAGATGGCATCGACAAGCTATAAGGAAGAGCAACATCCATGTTCATTAGGAGTGGTGAGGAATGTTGAGGATACAAACAGAGAAACAGAAGCAAGGAATGCTTAACAACTGAAACACAGATGGCTGTTGAAACAGATGGAATTCAAAGATAAAGTTGAAGTCTAGCAGACTATAGGAAAAGCTGAAATAGTCATTTTTTTAGTGATGCACAATGCATTGTGAGCAGGGCTTTTTTTCAGCGGGAACGCGGGGGAACGCAGTTCCGGCACCTCCAGAACTGAATGTATGTAATGGCAAGGGGTGCTGGGGTGTGCTGGAGGGTCTATTTATGCTGGCTAATAGGGAATCTATTGCTGCTATTTTTGCAGAGGATGGGGGTCTGTTGTTGCTGGGCAGGTCTTCTGTTGCTCATGGGGATTTATTGTTGCTGGGGTGGGTCTTTTGTTGCTGGTGGGTCAGTTGTTGCTGGGAGGGATTTATTGTTGAGGGAGGAATCTTTGTTGCTGGCTGCTGGAGGGTCTATTGATGCTGGCTACTGGGGAATCTAGAGTTGCTGGAGGGGATCTATTTGTTGCTGGAGGGGATCTATTTGCGCAGATGGTCTATTGTTGCTGGGGAAGTCTGTTGTTGCTGGTGGGGTATCATGTTGCAGGGAATCAATCATCCTGGGAGGGATCTACTTTAGATGGAGGGTTCTAATGCTGCTGGCTGCTGGAGAGTCTATTGATGCTTGATGTTGGAAGTCCATGGTTGCAGGGGTGGATCTATTGTTGCTGGGGTGTCCATTGTTTCTAGATCTATTACATTGCCTTTCTTATTATCATTAATTCTCTAAAAGGGGTGGTACTGGGAGGTGGGTAGGAGGTGAAACCAAGGAACGGTGCTCGGGGGTGGGTAGGGGACGGAGTCAAGGGGTGACTCAGAAGGGAGGAGTTCCTGCACCTATTCTCTGAGAAAAAAAGCCCCGATTGTGAGGAAATGCTGAGGATAAACAGACAAGAATAATAAGCAATATACAAGGAAACAAGCTGAGATCAGCAAGTGACACAGCGCTCCACTGACAGCAAAAAAAGAATGGCATATAGCAGCCTTTCTCAACCTTTTCAACACAGAGGAACCCTTAAAATACATTTCTGGTCTCGGGGAACCCCTGCTAAAAATTAAAAATGTACAACTCATGACACATTAGTGTGACAGTCAGTGGGAAGAATGCTCCTTACTCTTGTCATCATTGGGAAGAATTTCCCCCTTTACAGATAGCTAAAAGGAACAATGGTGTCATTGGAACCTTATCTGAGATGCAGAAATTGTCCATTGCTCAAGGAACCCCTAGCAACCTCAGGAGGAACCCTGGTTGAGAAACCCTGGCGTATAGAGTCCATCAAGTCCATACTAGATGTGGCTGGTTGTGGGGTAAATAAATTTGATAGGCAATACACCAGTGTCTGACAACAACAGTCCCCGGCAGCTCCTTGTAGGTCTGGGTGTAATTTATTGGTCAACAATGGCTTTTTGGCACTAAGCAGACAGTCAAAATTGCCACCTACAAGGGACAGTTGGCAATGAAAGGCTGTTATAGACACTCTTTCTTTCATTTTTGCTAGCCTGTGTAATTTTTTTAAGCCAAGACACCCATTTGGATATGAAATAGTTGGGATGAACAATGTCAACTGTTCAGAGTTATAGTGTGTCTGCAGTCCTTGTACAATTGCCTTCAATAACTTTACAATCCACAGAGCTGTCAATTTTTTCCATCCATCTTCATAGATGGTCAAACTTCTTGAAGATCGGGCTACCCACAATCAAGGATGAAGTGTTATGGTGGCAGCTTGGTATGTCCTGGGTCGGATTTGGTCCCACCTTCTGGCTACCTTGCTTGTTATTCTACATGAAACAAAAAGGACTTCATGTAAACAAAAAGGAAAGACAAAATGAAAAACAAAAAAGGAAAGAGTGCGAGGTCAGCGAGGGTTAAAAGTAACTTGATATGGTTTAAAACATATAAAGTGCAAATGGTGCAAAAGGTGCGCAAACCCCAATAAAATTAATTGGAGTAAATTTAGCCAGTGGGTTATCTGACCAGTGAATTATCAAAGGTAGATATTAAATTTAACCTATGAAAAAAGATAGCTGTGCAACAATATCATAAAAACTATATGGATATAGTGGGTGAATGGGTGCAATAAATATAATAAGTATAATCAATGACAGAATAAAGTGCAGTTAATCAAAGGTATTCTATATTGATAGTGAATGGTGTTGGGATACTAATTAGTGAAAAAGAATTCAATATTTAGAATTGTTGTTTAGAAAAAACTCAAATAAAAAAAAAAAATAAATAAATTATATTTTAAAATTAAATCTGTGGTTCTCTGCAAAAAATGAATAATTCAATCGGTCAAATCAATTGGTAAAAAAGTCCTTCAAAGTTCATTAGGGTGTGAGCTGTGGCAATGTTCTATTCCGTGGGCGGGTGTTTTAGAGTGCTCCAGAAGTATAGGTGCCGGGTGGGGGGACAGTGCACCCCTCTTGTTCCCAATTTGTCCCGCACTCACCAGATGATCGCACCCCTACAGGGGTATCCAGCATATAAGACCAAGATCCGCTATCCGGTCATAAGATATATATGTATGTTGGATCTTCTGGTGTAACCCTTTTGGAGCCGTATGGATCGTGGATGTCAGGTAGGCTCATGGGAAATATGTCCAGGGCATCATATGTAAAAAGAGCCTCATATAGTGAAGTATAGTTTAAAATATAATCCTTTATTAAAGCATCAAAAAGTACTCACATTTAAGTGGATAAAAGCAGGCAGGCAAGTATAGTAGGGACCGCAAGATCCTCTTTAGCGGTGGCTTCTGGGACGCCGAGTTAGCCAACCACCGGATCTGCGCTCCAACGATGCGGAAGTGACGTAATTACGCTTGACGCGTTTCATCATCAATGACGTCTTCAGAAGCGGGGCTGTCGGTTTTATGGTGGTGTCGCCTGACAAGTAGCTCCCAATGCTGTGCAATGGAACCATTCTAATCAGAGCGACTCAAGTGGCTCCGACTTAGAAAAAGGTTCCTGCACTATTTTTTGGCAAAGTCGGAGCGACTTGCATTGACTTCTATTATGAGAAGTCGTTTGAAAGCCACGATGAAGTCGCGCTGCACGGGCGACATCAAAGTCGCCCGAAGTCGGGGCGACTTTGAGTCGGATTAGTGTGAACCGACTCTTAACCCTCGCTGACCTGGTGCTCTTTCCTTTTTGTTTACTGTTTGTGAAGAATAACAAGCAAAGTATCCAGAAGGTGGGACGAAATCTGACCCAGGACATGCCAACCTGCCACCATAACACCTCATCCTTGGTTGTGGGTAGCCTGATCTTCAGAAATTTTGACCATCCATGAAGATGGCAAAATCTGAAAAAAAAACGACAGCCCTGTAGAATGTACAGTCATTGAAGGTAATTGTACAATGACTACAGACACACACTCACTCTGAACAGTTAACATTGTCCATCCCAACTGTTTCATATCCAAATAGGTGTCTTGGCCTTCCCAGAAGAGTTGAAGCTTTTATAGATGCAAAGGTTGGGCCAACCCAATATTGAACCCTACGGACTAAGACTGGGATGCCATTAAAATGTGCGTGTAAAGGTAGGCGTCCCAATACTTTTAATAATAGATTTTTGTAAAATATGCTTCTTGTTGGCTGTTATAAGTCTTTGATGTTTATTTTAGATTCCTAAAATCTCACCAAAGCCCCCCCCCCCCTCGAATGGGACTCCTAAAAAATAATAAAAAATAATATTGTTAAAATAATAAATAAAATAAAATGGTAAAAAAAAAAAAAAACTACTGACATCAGTGGCAGAACTACCAGGGTCGCACTTATAACCAGGTCCTGGCATTCCACCACAGGGCTCAGAGGTAAGGGGGCCCTTCATGGTTTCTTGCACCGGGACCCTGGAGGTTCTAGTTACGTATTTGCCTGTTTCCTTCAAAATCCTGGTTTATTTTTCTCTTTTTTTCTGTAATTGATAGCATACATATCAGGGCCACTGTCCTTGAAAAGGACCTTAAATTGAAAGGCTTAAAGTGTAACTCCACTTTTGTTGTGAAAAAAACATTCCCCTCTGGGTGATCTATTTACATTACAAGGATTTTAACAAACTTTGTTGCAGATTCCTACCTTTTGTTATTCTGAAGAAATCATTGTTTGTTCCTCTGTGCTGAGTGTGTCCAATGGGAGTGGTTTCATAATTATCAACCAGCTGTGGCAGCTGCAGGGCTCTAATGAGAAAAGCTGCTGGGCCTGCATCCCTTCAGACGGGTTCCTATTGGGAGTATCTCACCAAAAAGTACATTTTTGTTGCAGGGGATGCCAAAAAATCTGACTTGTATCTTATGCAGACTTCTGGGAAAATTGGTGAGCCAATAACAAAAGCAGGAAATGATGTTTCTGGCTGTGTGGTCAGTATACATTCTGTGTACAGAACAGCTCCAGGCGGCCATATTGTATTGTATTTCCAGAAAATTACAGCAGCTGCAGATTGAAAAGGAAAGGTCATTTTTAATTAAAATTCAATTACAATATGATTTGTGTCGCAGTTGTATATGCTATATTGTTTTTTCTTTATTTGCTATTTTTTTCCCCACAAAAGGGGAGTTACCCTTTAAAAAAAATGAAGGCCTTTCTTTAACCACTTCTGGACCAGAAGGATTTGCCCCCTCAATGACCAGGCCATTTTTTGCGATACAGCACTGCGATAACTTAACCACTTAAGCCCCGGAGGATTTGGCTGCTAAAAGACCAGGGGGTATTTTGCGATTCGGCACTGCGTGGCTTTAACGGACAATTGCGCGGTCATGCGACGCTGTACCTAAACAAATTTGACGTCCTTTTTTCCCCCACAAACAGAGCTTTCTTTTGGTGGTATTTGATCACCTGTGCGATTACTTGATCATGCGCTATAAACAAAAAAAATTCCCCCAAAAAAATGTAAAAATCAAAATTTTTTAACATTTTCGGCCAATTTGTTTTCTGCTACATATGTTTGGTAAAAAAAAAATCGCAAAAAGCGTATTTTGATTGGTTTGCACAAAAGTTATCG
Source organism: Pelophylax lessonae (assembly GCF_965119305.1). NCBI lineage: Eukaryota > Metazoa > Chordata > Amphibia > Anura > Ranidae > Pelophylax > Pelophylax lessonae. The sequence continues at coordinate 37,384,283 of NC_138772.1, forward strand.
CATTTACTAACAAAGGGAAAGATTTTTGTCATTTTTGTTGTTTTTTTTTTAAAGCGTAATGGCGGCGATCTGCGTTTTTTTTTTTGCGGGACTGCGACATTGCGGCAGACAGATCGGACCCTTGACTGACATTTTTGACACTTTTGGGGTTACCAGTGACATTTCTACAGTAATCAGTGCTATATATATGCACTGTTACTGTAAAATTACACTGGCAGTGAAGGGGTTAACTTTTTTTTGAGAGGGAGGGGCTATGTGTGTCCCTAGGGGCGTGATTCTAACTGTGATTGGCTGTGGCTTCAGATGTATGAACAGTGATCAACGGTTCTACGTAGTAGAACCATATGATCATCATTCATACATCGGGGAGAATGACAGGCGGCTTGTTTACTCTAGCCGCCTGACTTTCTCCCTCTCCCCCGACGATCACTGAGTGACCGGCGGACATCGGGTCCGCCGGTCACACGCGCGGGGGGGTCCGTGACCACTCGGGAGCGGGAGCGCGCCTCCGGGGGCGCGCTCGCTCCATAGACCCTCACAGGCTAGCGACGTAGACCTACGTCACTCTGCCTGTGAGGGGCTGACCGCCGCAGTAAATAGTCGTGCGGTGGTCGGCAAGTGGTTAATGGACAATTGCGCGGTCGTACGATGCTGTATCCACATAAAATTTATGTCCTTTTTTCCCCACAAATAGGGCTTTCTTTTGGTGGTATTTGATCAACTCTGTGATTTTTTTATTTTTTGCGCTATAAACAAAAAAAGGAGCGACAATTCTGAAAAAAAAAAAAAAATAACAATACTTTTCACTTCCTGCTATATAACATTCCCCCCCAAAAAAATAAAAATCAAAATGTTTTAATATTTTAGGTCAATTTGTTTTCTGCTACATATTTTTAGTAAAAAAAATCGCAAAAGATGTATTTTTATTGGTTTGCGCAAAAGTTATCGCGTCTACAAACTACGGGAAAGATTTGTCATTTTTATTATTTTTTTTTTTTTTACTAGAAATGGCGGCGATCTGCGATTTTTAGCGGGACTGCAACATTGCCGCGGAAAGATCGGACCCCTAACTGACATTTTTGACACTTTTGGGGGGACCAGTGATATTACTACAGTAATCAGTGCTAAAAAATATGCACTGTTACTGTAAAAATGACAGTGGCAGGGAAGGGGTTAACAAAGTGGGTGATCAAGGGGTTAAATGTAAGCCTAGGGGAGTGATTCTAACTGTATAGGGGCGGGGCTTGTGAAATGATCATAGAGACCTGTGATCCTATATAGAAGGATCACAGGCGCTCTCTGTGATCATTCCAGAGAGAAGAACGGTCAGATGTGTTTACAACAGCTGTCCGTCCTTCTCTCTCAGCGGGGAGCGATCGCGGCAATCGGAGCCCCCAGCCCCGTGCATCGGAGTACCTGCTGCCAAGTGGGGGCTGAGTGTGCCACTGGGGGCGCGTGCTCGCCCCCTAGCTGAAGGCATGCGACCGACGTAGAGCTACGTAGGTTCGTGCAGGAGCGGCTGCCTGCCGCAGTAAATCTGCGGCGGGCGATCGTTAAGAAGTTAAACCAAGCAGTACTGATCAAGTATGGAAGCTGCCATTTTTTTCCTCATCCTTGGAAAATGCTAGTCTTTATGATCCAACACTTTCAGTACTTTCTGAGGCTTTGCCCTGCAACAAATATATAGTCCAAAGGTTCTGACTTCACTCTGACTTTTCTAATTTGTGTACTTGTCTCGGAAAGTATTATGCAGTATATAGGAATCACTCCACTTTGATGTGCCAGCAAAGAGCAAAAACTATTTTTACAATCACAACTGACAGAAAGGATTCCTAAAACAAATTTCTATCAGTACAGTACAGGTTTCCTTTAGGAAAAACATAGACGCTTGGTTATCAATCTCGCTTACCCAAAGGTGACAACGTTTTACACGTTTTCTGTTGACTGATGCTCTTACCGCACTTCATCACCAAAAGTACATGGACACATCTTAATGGCTACATAGAGCATTCTGTAAAGTTCGGTGGTGTGGTTCAAACCTTGTGGTACCAGTTCGGTGAAGGCCATTTTCTGTTCCAGCATGTCTGTGCCCCTGTGTATAAAACTAGTTCTATAAAAACATAGTTTGGTGTGGAGGAACTCGAGTGTCCTGCACAGGACCCTGACCTCAACCCTACTAAACACCATTGGGGTGAATTGTGTAGCACCCTCCCAGGTAGATGCTAGTGAAAGAGTACAATTTTGTCTCTGTCTGCCTATCAGAGGAGCAGCAGGTAAATCTAGGTAAATCTGCCTACCAGAGAGCAGGATCTGTGAGTGAGGTCTGCTCAGTGTGCTCAGTATGCGATTCATTGGGTCTAGAGAAGTGTTTCACACTGGTCCAATCGAGAGGCATGTTGGACAGTGGGAGGAAACCTGACCAATGGGTGCATAGGCTTTGATACAGCCCTGGTGATTGGCGGAGACTGGCTGTCTTGGTGCTTTCTGGAATACTGTATAAAAGCCAGGAGCACATGTGCTGCATGGTCTTTGGCTGGTGAGGAGAGTCCCGGAGGGAGGGTGGCGGCTGCCTCCTCTTCTGTAGCAGTGGTACGTAGCATCAGGAGGTCATCCTGAGAGCCAGAGGAACGGAGCTGAACCCGGAGGTTCAGGAAAGTTGACTGAGGTGGAGACACTGGAGACCCTAGAAAAACAGTATCGTGAGTACAGAAGATCGTGTCAAGGGGCCTGACCTGAGAGGGGCCACCCCGGAGAAGGATAGTCAGAGGACAGGTGTTAGTGGTGGAGAAAGAGGATGCTAGGAGAGTGTCCTGAAGATAATTTAGTTCAACAAGTCATCTGGATAGAGACTTAACCCCAAATTCACCTAAGTGGCAGGGTGAATCAACAGCCCGGCTGTATCGAGAATTAGAAGTCCTCCATCTTGTGAATAGTTAATTTGGAGTATCTCACTATTCCCTTCTCCCATCCCTATTTAACCACTTCAATACCGGGCACTTTCACCCCCTTCCTGCCCAGGCCAATTCTCAGCTTTTAGCGCTGTTGCATTTTGAATGACAATTGCGCGGTCATGCAACACTGTACCTAAACCAAATTTATGTAATTTTCCCCCCACAAATAGAGCTTTCTTTTTGTGGTATTTGATCACCGCAAGGTTTTTTCTTTTTTGCTAAACAAATAAAAAAAAGACCGAAAAGTTTGAAAAAAAAAACCGTTTTTTTGTTTATGTTATACAATTTTGTAAATAAATAATTTTTTTCCTGCACTGATGAGCACTGATGAGACTGCACTGACAGGCACTGATGAGGAGGCACTGATGGGGTGGCACTGATGGGGTGGTACTGATGGGTGGCACTGATAGGCGGCACTGATAAGTGGCACTGATAGGCACTGATACGTGGCACTGATAGGTAGCACTGATATGCAGCATTGGTGGGCACTGATAGGTGGCACTGCTGGGCACTGATAGGCGGCATTGATGGGCACTGATAGGTGGCACTGATGGGCACTGATAGGTGGAACTGATGGGCACTGATAGGCGGCACTGGAGGGCACTGATGGGCACTGATAGGCGGCACTGATCGGCACTGACGGGCGGCACTGATGGGCACTAATGGGCTCTGATAGGCAGCACTGGTGGGCAATAATGGGCACTGGTGGGCGGCACTGATAGGTAGCAATGATGGGCACTTGTAGGCAGCACTGATGGGGAGGGCACTGGTGAGCAGCACTGATGGGGAGGGCAATGGGGGGCTCCCTGAGCCCTGATTGCCATCCCTGGTGGCCATAGTGGGCATCCCTGGGGTCATGGGTGGGCATCCCTGGTGGTTCTAGTGGCACCCCCCCCGAGGGTCTGCACTGGTAATCAATGATCTGATTACCAGTGCCGACCCCCCCCCTGTCAGAGGAGCCGCCGATCGGCGCTCCTTTACTCGTGCCTGTCAGGCATGTACTGAGGAAAGCCGATCAACGGCTCTTCCTGTTTACTATGTGACCAGCCGAAGATTGGACACGGCTGGTCACATGGTAAAGAGCCTACGTAAGTAGGCTCTTTACCGAGATCGGAGATGCATGGAGTCAGTGTGACACTTCGCATCACCGATCGCCGCTCTGCGCGCCCCCGGGGGGAGCGCAGGGCGCATTATCCTGCCGCCGTCATATGACGTCCGGTCAGGATAATGCAGCCACATTCCCGCCGTCATTCTGCTATAGGGCGGGCGGGATGTGGTTAAAATAAAACACCAAAATCAACTACATCACCTAGAGCAGTGATAGCGAACCTTGGCACCCCAGATGTTTTGGAACTACATTTCCCGTGATGCTCATGCACTCTGTAGTGTAGTTGAGCATCAAAACATCTGGGGTGCCAAGGTTCACCATCACTACCCTAGACTGTTCATTGACTGAGCCAAGAAGTAAAGTGTTAATTTGTAAATGCCAGTATTGCTAACGGTAACCCAGGGGGACACGAAAGTGCAATATGCATAAGTCCTCAGGGGGGCAGTGCTACAACTGGAATGCCAACTGTGATCCATATCTTCTCTGCCAGCATCAGTACCTGATCTCACAAATGTATTTATTTTATTTATTATAGGTACTCATATACTGTAGTGACGTCAATTTATGCAGTGCTTTACATGCTTTTTTGGCTGAATTGATATAAGTTCCCACAGGCACACTCAAAAATGGTGCTCAAGGGAGAAGAAAGAGGTAATCCTCAATGCCGGGTTAAAAAAAGGAGTTGGGACTTTGAATGAGGTGCGTAGTGTACAGTCAGTAATAGGTAAATACATAAACACATTAATAATTCATATATGGACATGCTAAGGATTGTAACATAATGCAATATTGAACAGAAATGTTGGAAGTAGAATTTATTGTTAAAGAGCCTCATCAACAATTGTGATATGAAAACATTGTATTGCATGATTACATAAATTCATTAACCACTTCTGGACCCGGGACCGGAAGAATTCCCCCCTTAAGGACCAGGCCATATTTTGCGATTCGGCACTGCATAATTTTAACGGACAATTGTGCAGCCGTGCAATGCTGTACCCAAATAAAATTGATGTTCTTTTTCCCCACAAATAGAGCTTTCTTTTGGTGGTATTTGATCACCTCTGCGGTTTTTATTTTTTGCGCTATAAACAAAAAAATAGTGACAATTCTGAAAAAAAAAAAAATATTTTTCACATTTCTTCCATGTAACATTCCCAAAAAAAATTAAAATAAAAATAAAAACTTTTTAACATTTTAGGCCAATTTGTTTTCTGCTACATATTTTTGGTTAAAAAAAAAATCACAATAAGCGTATTTTGATTGGTTTGAGCAAAAGTTATTGCGTCTACTAAATACGGGAAAGATTTATGTCATTTTTTTTTTACTAGTAATGGCGGCGATCTGCGATTTTTAGTGGGCCTGCAACATTGCGGCAGACAGATCGGACCCCTGACTGACATTTTTGACACTTTTGGGGGACCAGTGACATTACTACAGTAATCAGTGCTAAAAATATGCACTGTTACTGTAAAAATTACACTGGCAGGGAAGGGGTTAACACAGTAAATGATCAAGGGTTTAAATGTGTACCTAGGGGCGTGTTTCTAACTGTATGGGGACGTGGATTGTGAAATGATAAGAGACCTGTGTTTCTATATAGAAGGATCACAGGATCTCTGTAATCATTGAAGAGAGAAGAACGGTCAGCTATGTTTACAACAGCTGACCGTCCTTCTGTCTCAGCGGGGAACGATCGCAGGTGTCAGGCAGCAATCAGAGCCGCCTGCCCCATATATCGGAGTCCCCGCTGCAGAGTGGGGGCAGGAGCGCGCCGGCGGCGGCGCGTGCTCGCCCCCTAGCTGCAGGCGCGCGACTGACGTATACCTACGTCAGTTTGCACAGGAAGGCCACCCTGCCACAGTATAACTGCGGTGGGCGGTCGGGAAGTGGTTAAATAATAAAAAATATATTGATCCTGGTTAGGCTAGATCTTAGCACAATTAAAAAAATATGGACAGTGGTTTAAGAGCTGATTGTGTAGATCAGCCTTTCTCAACCTCTTCAACACAGAGGAACCCTTGAAATAAATTTCTGGTCTCGGGGAACCCCTGCTAAAAATGAAAAATCTACAACTCGTGACACATTAGTGTGACAGTCAGTGGGATGAATGCTCCTTACTCTTGTCATCATTGGGAAGAATTACCCCCCTTACAGATAGCTAAAAGGAACAATGGTGTCATTGGAAACTTATCTGAGAGGCAGAAATTGCCCATTGCTCAAGGAACTCCTAGCAACCTCAAGAGGAACCCTGGTTGAGAAACCCTGGTGTAGATAGATCTCAGTATACAGCTGTAACATTGGTTCATGATTGCCAAAATATCATATATAGGGTCAAACATAATAGCGCATGATGTGGTAAAGAAATTGCATCCATATGGCTTAATCCCTAATGCCGCACATCCATGTAGTCCTAGAATGGTAATGAGAGTGACAACCTTAGCCTGGACTCAAACCAGGCCACACCTCAACGCGTTTCACTCAACCCCCCAGAGCTTAACCACTTCAGCTCCGGAAGGTTTTACTACCCTTAATGACCAGGCCATTTTTTGGTGAAACAGCACTGCGTTGATTTAACTGACAATTGTGCGGTCATGCAACTCTGTACCCAAATAAAATTGACGTCCCTTTTCCCCCCCACAAATAGGGCTTTCGTTTGATGGTATTTCATCACCTCTGTGGTTTTTAGTTTTTGCGTTATAAACAAAAAAAGAGCGGCAATTTTGAAAAAAAAAAAAAACAATATTTTTTACTTTCTGCTACATAACATTCCCAATAAAAACATTTAAAAAATATATATTTTTTTATCAGTTTAGGCCAATTTGCATCCTGCTACATATATTTGGTAAAAAAAAAAAATCCCAAAAAGCGTATAATTGGTTTGCGCAAAAGTTATAGCATTTACAAACTATGGGATAGATTTTTGGACTTTTTATGAATTTTTTATTAGCAATGGCGGCAATCAGCGATTTTTATCAGGACTGCGACATTGCGGCGAAAAAAATCTGACACTAACTGACACTTTTTAGGGACCAGTGACATCAATACAGTGATCAGTGCTAAATAATATGCACTGTTCCTGTATAAATGACACTGGCAGAGAAGGGGTTAATACTGGGGGTGATTAAGGGGTTAAATATGTTCCCTATATGTGCTTTCTAACTGTGTGGGGGATGGACTGAACAGAGGCAGGGAGAGATCGGTGATTCAGCTTAGCTGAATTACATAATCTTTCCCTGCCTCTCTGACGGGAGAGCCGTCTTGCATTGTTTACATTTCAGACGGCTCTCCTGTCAGTATTGACGAAGATTGCGGGAGGCCAGCGGCGATCGATCCCGCCCCTCCCGCGGTCTGCCTCCCACTGTGTCTAATCTGTGTGCACATAATCCCGCAGATCTATGTGATTATGCGCAGTCGAGCCGTCCCAACTGTGTGGGGTGGTCGGCAAGTGGGTAATTGTGGGGTTTAAGCTCTGGGGCAGAGCGAAATGCGTTGGAGGCTTGGACTGGTTGGTGTCTAGGCTGTCACCACCATCATAGGATTACATTAGGGATTACCTCTTTCTTTTCCCTTGGGCTATAGCTAAGAGCAAGGACGGGCTCTGTCCCTTGCCAGCACTCCTTGCAGCGGGGGTGGAGGAATCAACACACAAACCCCATATCGGCGAACCTGAACGGCACACAAAGCAATACCAGGGGTTTAAAATGGTGTTGAAGGCCTTTTCATGCTGTTTAACCACTTAAGCCCCAGCCCTATTTCGGACACTTTTTGTTTACAAGTTTAAATCAGTATTTTTTCCTAGAAAACTACTTAGAACCCCCAAACATTATATATATTTTTTTAGCAAAGACTCTGGAGAATAAAATGTCGGTCATTGTAATATTTTTTATCACGCGGTATTTGCGCAGCGGTCTTTAAAGCGCCATTTTTTTGGAAAATTTTTGAAAAATCACATTTCACTAATTTTAAAAAATACTAAACAGTAAAGTTAGCCCATTTTTTTTGTATATTGTGAAAGAACATGTCACGCCGAGTAAATAGATACCCAACATGTTACGGTTTAAAATTGCGCCCCCCCCGTGGGATCGCGACAAACTACGGTCAATAGAGATCTCAATCTGCGACGCTTTAAATTTATTTAACGGTTACCAGTTTTAAGTTAGAGTGTAGCTCTTTTTTTTAAATTATTGCTCACGCTCTGGCGATTGCGGCGATACCTCACATGTGTGGTTTGAACAGCGATTTCATTTGCGGCTCGACTTCCGTATACGTTTTTTTTTGTGCGCGAGCTAACGGTGACGGGGGCGGCTAAATTTTTTAATTTTTTTTTCCCATTTATTTTATTTATTTTTTTAACTTTATTAAAGTTTTAAAAAAAAAAAAAAAAATCTGATCACTTTTATTGCTGTCACAAGCAATGTAAACATCCCTTGTGACACCAATATGTAGTGACAGGTACACTTTATGGAGGGATCGAGGGTCTAAAAGACCCTAGACCCCTCCACTACACTTCCCTGTATGCAAAACGCCGAAAACGGCATTTTTGCATACAGCCGTTTTTCAAATTTGCCGCCTTTTGCAGCACAGTAACCCGGAAGTGACGTCATGGACGCCGCCTCCGGGTTACGTCATCGGAGACCCGATCAATGCCGTTTCCGGCATTCATCGGGACTCCATCCAGCCGGCGGACATGCCGGCTGGGTGCTCGGGGCTCCCGGTGGAACGGGAGCCCCGGGCAAAGCCACGGAAGGCGGCGGGAGGGGGGGGGGCGTCCCCTCCCGCCCCCCCGGGTACCGATCGAGCGGCTCCCGAGCCGCATCGGTCGGTACCGACGGAAAGCCAACCGTCGGCTCTAAACCACGGTACCGGGATGATGCCTCTAGCTAGAGGCATCATCCCGGTACACTACCGCAAAGTTTACCGACGTAGACCTACGTTAGTATGCGGTAAGTGGTTAAGACACAAAGGGAGCTAACTCCATAATAATGCCCGTGGTTTTTGAAAGAGTCATGTCCAACATTCTCAAATAAGTGTAACGTTGAGATGTCCATAAATGTGTGCCCAAATATTGTATTTTTGTAACTCTTGGTATCAGGGCCGTCTTTAATATTGATTGGACACTGGGCAAACATTTTCTTGGGCCCTCTTGAATCCACTTATCAACTATTTGAGGGCAGTGCAGGCTCAAGGGGCAGCTGCTTTGGGCCCCACAACAATGACTGGACCCGGGCAGCTGTCCCTTTTGCCCTGCGTTAAAAACCGCCCTGCTTGGTATACACTATGTATACTTTGCAAAGGTAACGGAGACTAAGGTTAAGCAGGTCTCTGATGCTAAAATAAGCACCGGAATTAAACTTTGAGCTGCTAATGATTTATGTATGACTGATGTTCCAAGACAACGTGATGTCATGTCTGCGAGCACGATGCCTTTAAAACTGGTGGCTTGGAGTTCTACATATATCTTAGTGACTCACTGACAATAAAAAACAAAAAAAAAAATCAAAAACTGTGTATTCCCTGCGCCAAGGAAAGTGCTAAAATAATATAAATTTAGACCACAGCTTGCTGTTGAAATCTAGTTGCGAATTATGCTGCCACCTAGTGCTGGTACCTAAATTTAATAAAGTAGCTTTACAGCGCTATGGAAAAATGTGTACCAGAAAATGTTTCAATAAGAAATAAAAATAATCAAAAAATAAACTAATATTTAATCAATTGCAAAAGTGTTCATGTGATCCTTATAAATACAATAATTTGTGGCATATAAAGTCCATATTCCAAACACGGGTAGTGCATCCCTTATCAAAAAGAAGGTACAGTATATAGTCCTCCAGTATTGTGACAAGTCTTCTTTGTGCATGTGACTGAAAATACAAAACATCAAAGTGTTCTCAATTGTGCTTGTGCCACATACCTTCTACACACCAAGCACCCACCGGAACCCGTGGACCCTACAATGAACAGGGTTGTGCTCGCACGTGTAATAGATATCATTGCCAACCTTTCTCCAAGAAGTACCAGCCCCCTTGACTCCACTCCAATCTCCGAATCAAGAGGTCACTCAGTAGTGTATCCAAGGAAACCAGAAAAAATGAATTGCACACCAGACTTTATTAACACTTCATATTTTCCATATTTTCTTCACACCATGTCCCCCACAATCATACACTCACCTGCTGCTGTGCCCCAAAGCAGCACTCAGTGTTTCCAGCAGTTAATTATGTGTGAGTGCTACTGTTCTATCCCCCCCCCCCCTCGGAACCAACGTGCGCTCCACTAACCGGAAGTGATGTCACTAGATGTGACTTCAGCGTCCACATACACCCCCTTCAATGGTGTCTCCTTAGCTTCCTGAAGACGTCCTTCCAATCCTCCCACCATATCTCAAGAACAAAGAACTGCCCAAGGATATGAGGAACAAGATGTAGAACGTACACAAGGCTGGAATGGGCTACACGACCATCGCCAAGCAGCTTGGTAAAAGGGTGACAACAGTTGGTGCGATTATTCGCAAATGGAAGAAACACAAAATAACTGTCAGTGTTCTGCCACCTGGAACCAACTTGCGCTCCACTAACCGGAAGTGACGTCACTAGACGTGACGTCAGCGTCCAAGTACCCATTTAAATGGTGTCTCCTTAGCTTCCTGAAGACGTCCTTCCAATCCTCCCACCATGGCTCAAGACCAAAGAACTGTCCAAGGATATCAGGAACAAGATTGTTGACCTACACAAGGCTGGAATGGGCTACACGACCATTGCCAAGCAGCTTGGTAAAAGGGTGACAACAGTTGGTGCGATTATTCGCAAATGGAAGAAACACAAAATAACTGTCAGTGTTCTGCCCCCAGGAACCAACGTGCGCTCCACTAACCGGAAGTGACGTCACTAGACGTGACGTCAGCGTCCAAGTACCCATTTAAATGGTGTCTCCTTAGCTTCCTGAAGACGTCCTTCCAATCTTTCCACCATGGCTCAAGACCAAAGAACTGTCCAAGGATATCAGGAACAAGATTGTAGACCTGCACAAGCCTGGAATGGGCTACACGACCATCGCCAAGCAGCTTAGTAAAAGGGTGACAACAGTTGGTTCGATTATTTGCAAATGAAAGAAACACAAAATAACTGTCAATGTTCTGCCCCCTGGAACCAATGTGCGCTCCACTAACCAGAGGTGACGTCACTAGACGTGACATCAACGTCCACGTACTCATCTCAATGGTGTCTCCTTATCTTCCTGAAGATGTAATTGGGTAAAACGCGTTCAGGCGGGTTGTGGATTGCGACGTCACATCCGGTAACGTCACTTCTGGTTAGTGGAACGCATGCTGGTTCTGGTGGCCCAGAACAACGGTGCTCATTTATAATTAAAGCATAACTCCACTTTTGTTGAGAAAAACACATTCCCCTCTGGGTGATCTCTGCACATTGCAAGGATTTTAACAAATTTTGTTGCAGATTTCAACCTTTTGTTATTCTGAAGAGATTGTTGTTTGTTCCTCTGTGCCTCTGTGCTGAGTGGGTCAAGTGGTTTCATAATTATCTATCAGCTGTGGCAGCTGCAGAGCATTAATGAGGAAAGCTGCTGGGTCTGCATCCCTTTAGACATAGTTACATAGTTACATAGTTAGTGAGGTTGAAAAAAGACATCAGTCCATCCAGTTCAACCTATGATGTGTGTGTGTGTTTGCTTTTAGCCGTACATTGTATACCCCTGTATGTTGTGGTCTTTAAGGTGTCCATCTAACAGTTTTTTGAAACTATCAATGCTCCTTGCTGATACGACTGCTTGTGGAAGAGAATTCCACATCCTTACCGCTCTTACAGTGAAGAACCCCTTACGCACTTTAAGGTTAAACCGCCTTTCCTCTAGTTTTAGTGAGTGGCCACGAGTCTTATTGTATCTCCTTTCTCTGAATAGTTTGTTCCTTATGCTCGGGTCGCCAGTACAGTATTTGTACATTGATATCATATCCCCCCTCAATCGTCTCTTCTCCAGAGAGAATAAGTTCAGGGCTTGTAGTCTTTCTTCATAGCTGATGTCCTCCATCCCCCTAATTATTTTTGTTGCCCTTCTCTGGACTTTCTCCAGTTCCAGCACATCCTTTCTGAGGACCGGTGCCCAGAACTGGACAGCATACTCCAGATGTGGCCGGACCAGAGTCTTGTAGAGTGGGAGAATAATCTCTTTATTTCTGGAGTGAATCCCCTTTTTTATACATCCCAGTATTCTGTTGGCTTTGCTTGCTGCGGCCTGGCATTGCATGCCACTGCCAAGCCTGTTGTCTACCAGTACCCCTAAGTCCTTTTCCATCCTAGACTCACCCAGAGGTTCCCCCCCTAGCGAGTAGCTTGCTTTCTGGTTTCTGGCCCCCAAGTGCATTACTTTACATTTTTCAACATTAAATCTCATCTGCCATGTAGTTGCCCACTCCGTTATTTTGTTCAGGTCCGCTTGCAAGGTTTCCACATCCTGCATAGAAGATATTGGCATGCCTAATTTAGTATCATCCGCAAATACTGAGATTGTACTAGATATCCCCTCCTCTAGATCATTTATGAATAAATTAAACAGGATTGGTCCCAGGACAGAACCTGATAGACGTGTTCCTATTCGGAGTATCTCACCAAAAATGACATTTTTATTGCAGGGGATGCCAGAAATCTGACTTGTATCTTAGGCAGACTTCTGGGAAAATTGGTGAGCCAATCACACAAGCAGTAAATTATGTTTCTGGGGTGTGGTCAGTATACATTCTGTGTACAGAACACCTCCAGGTAGCCATATTGCATTGCATTTTCAGAAAATTACAACAGCTGCAGATTGAAAAGGAAAGGTAATTTTTAATAACATTCAATTACAATATGTTTGTGTCGCAATTGTATACGCTATATTGTTTTTTCTTTGCTTGCTGATTTTTTTCCCAACGAAAGTGGGAAAACCCTTTAACTGCTGGAAATACTGAGTTCCAATTGGGTCACAGCAGCATGTGATTGACCTCTGGATTTAGAGATCGGAGTGGAGCCAGGGGGGCTGGTATTTTTGGAGGAAGGTTGATGGAGGCTGATATCCCTGTGCTCATTGGATTACTCACTTCTCAACCCCCGTGTTCTGTAGATTACTCACTCCTGACCCCTATACCCTGTGGATTATGCACTCCTGACCCCTGCACTCTTTGGATTATGCACTTCTAAAACCCTGTGCTCTGTGGATTACTCACTTCTGACCCCTGCGCTCTGTGGATTATGCACTCCAAACCCCTGTGCCTTGTGCATTACTCACTTCTGACCCCATGCGCTCTTTGGATTATGCACTCCTAAACCCCTGCGCTCTGTGGATTACTCACTTCTGACCCCTGCACTCTGTGGATTATGCACTCCTAAGCCCCTGCACTCTGTGGATAACTCACTTCTGACCCCTGCGCTCTGTGGATTATTCACTTCTGAGTCTGACCCCTGCATTCTGTGGGTTATGCACTCCTAAACCCCTACACTCTGTAGATCACTCACTTCCTCACTAGCAAGAAAATGCAAATTTTAACGTGTGCAAAAAAAATAAAGAATTGCCCTGGTAGGCAAGTGGTTAATCAACAATGATTATAATGATGATTATTATTATCAATATTGTTTTTATTATTTTTTTATTCTTTAATATTTAAGACGCATTTTAATCCCCATTTACAGTTTAGCCCATACACTAGCTGAATAGTTCAGGAGGGTTCAGAAAAATTCATTCCATCGTGTCACAAAGGTCCTTATCATTTACACAATAAACGAAACAATTCTCTCAGCAGCCTACATACCAAAAATTGTTAGAAAAGGAGGATAAGTGCTCTTATTACATGTGTTGTCATTGACGACCAGAGAAGGCTGGAAGAATATATTCTTTGTTTTCCATTACAGCTCCACGTTGAAGTATGTGCGTTTTTTTTTTTTTCTTTTCTTTTCTATCGGTTGGTGTACCATAACATTTTGTGACTGCGGCAACTAAAAATAGTCCTTGAATTTTACGGCCATGATGTATGTGAAGCTCTGCTATACTTTTTCTATTGTAAAATTTTTCCAAGGTTAGACCAAAAGCAAAGAAAAACAACAGAGAAAAAAAGAATATATGTTTTGCATTTCATATCTTATAGAAGTAAAGGGGACCGGTTATGACTGAGCCTGTGCAAAGATTTGAATATTCAATCCTAAAGTGACTTTAAACGATCACCTTGTAAAACAATCCATTCAGTTTAGAATAGAAATGAAACGCAAAATATTTTTGTATAGATATATATATAAAATAAAAAAAAACATTATAAATACCTCCCCCCCCCCTTTTTTTTTTTAATAAGTGATCACATCTTCTCTGTTCTCAGCTGCAAAAGAGCTGGGGGGGAGGAGAAGCAGCAGTACACTGATCTTCCAAGTGAATGGCTGTGCAGTGGGGACGTGTCAGGACAAGTACTCATTGGAGGAGAGTACACAGAGTTCCCAGAATAGTTAGAAAACTGACCATGCTGTGCTTCTACACAAAGGAAGCAATACAAAGAGAAAAGGAGATGTTCAAATACAAGTGCATGGTACAGTAGCCACATATCAGGAATATGAAATGATGGGGTAACGAACACTTTCAATTAATGTACATTTGCTGACTTACCTATTGCTAAGAAATGCTTAGACAGTTTAACCGAACACCCCCCTGTTCGGTTCACACCAGAACATCTCAAACAGGGGAAATGTTCTAGCGAACATATGAACACAAACTGCTGGCCAGGGGATTGAGCCCGTAGCCTCTAACTTGCAAGCCCATTATTCTACTAGCTACGCCACCGAGCCAGCTGATTAACCTAAAACTTTCTCTGCCTAACTAACTTCTATCTGAGTTTGACAGCTCTTTTATAGGGCTCTGACGTCACCAGCGCCCCATAATCCTGTAAAGTGCGTTACACGTTCGAGAATATTATCCTGAATGAATATATTGAATTATTTTTAATCTATTAATTTCTTTTTAACAGCATAGACCAATCATAGTGTATACAGTCTACAGTAGAGTATATATTAGTCTATTTATTCACAAGACATGTATTCACAATAAATAGTTTGACTTGAGGTGACACAAAAAGATAACTTTCACATAAAATACAAATTTAAGAGATAAATGCAAATGTGATATGTGGCTCAGTAATAAAAGTAAAAGAAAGCAGGATTACGTCTTTCCCAGGTATAATAAAAACCATAGACAAGTGTTCTATATAATCAGACCAAAATTGTCTGCGAATTGCGCAGCCAACAGTTACTCCACTGCAGTTGGAGTGAGAATAGGCTATGCAAAATGGGAGACTAAATCGCTAATATTGCGCTAAATTGGTACTAATAAAAAAAAAAGGTAGAAAAACAAAAATCTGTTTTTAGAGAAAAATCTACCATGGTTAATACGACTGGGACTGTAATCTAGTTACCCTTTAGCATAAAATTCAAAGCATATAAGGAAGGAAATAAACAATAGTAAATAATAATCAGATAATCAGCAATGGATAATGAGCACTTTAAAATGGCTGCTGGCTTAAAATGGTCATTACCAGAGTCCTTAGGATGGCTGCCTTTCCCAAAATGGTGGCCAGTCAGGGAGGAGTTGCGTCTGGTGTCCTTCAGAGTTTCAAGTGAGGGATGGAGCAAGATAGAGTATGTATGAGTGAGTATGAGTATGGATGTAGTAGCGTGTGTGTTGAAGTGTATTGAAGTGTTGTAGTGAGGTAGTGTGTCTTATCTCACATCTGGTTTCCTTTTTATTTTGTGTTGAACAAAAGGGCCATAAAAAATCTAATAATCTGAACCCAGAAGGAAGAACTTCTTTCCCATTGGTTGGGATTACTTAATCATTAACTAGTGAGATCATTGGGCGACACCTCTGCTAGTCACCCAGTGTATTGGATATTAAAATTATGTGATAAGTTCTTCATTTAGTTATAATCATAACAACAATATGAGAATCTGTCCATATTCTCATGGTACAGGTGTGGCCATCTGATATTTCTGTCATGTATCTATGTAAGGAATGGGTCTGGTAACACCATTTAATAAGGATGCATTATTAATACAGTATATATTGATTAGGAATAACTGATTTACCCAGATACTATATATTTTACATTTAGTAGCATTAAAAACCATGTGGATACATACAGTCAGGTCCATAAATATGGGGACATCGACACAATTCTAATCTTTTTGGCTCTATACACCACCCCAATGGATTTGAAATTAAAGAAACAAGATGTGCTTTAACTGCAGACTTTCAGCTTTAATTTGAGGGTATTTACACCCAAATCAGGTGAACGGTGTAGGAATTACAACAGTTTGTATATGTGCCTCACACTTTTTAAGGGACCAAAAGTAATGAGAGAGATTAACAATCATAAATCAAACTTTCACTTTTTAATACTTGGTTGCAAATCCTTTGCAGTTAATTACAGCCTGAAGTCTGGAACGCATAGACATCACCAGATGCTGGGTTTCATCCCTGGTGATGCTCTGCCAGGCCTCTACTTCAACTGTCTTCAGTTCCTGCTTGTTCTTGGGGCATTTTCCCTTCAGTTTTGTCTTCAGCAAGTGAAATGCATGCTCAATCAGATTTAGGTCAAGTGATTGACTTGGCCATTGCATAACATTCCACTTCTTTCCCTTAAAAAACTCTTTGGTTGCTTTCACATTATGCTTCGGGTCATTGTCCATCTGCACTGTGAAGCGCCGTCCAATGAGTTCTGAAGCATTTGGCTGAATATGAGCAGATAATATTGCCCGAAACACTTCAAAATCCATCCTGCTGCTTTTGTCAGCAGTCACATCATCAATAAATACAAGAGAACCAGTTCCATTGGCAGCCATACATGCCCACACCATGACACTACCGCCACCATGCTTCACTGATGAGGTGGTATGATTTGGATCATGAGCAGGTCCTTTCCTTCTCCATACTCTTCTCTTCCCATCACTCTGGTACAAGTTGATCTTAGTCTCATCTGTCCATAGGATGTTGTTCCAGAACTGTGAAGGCTTTTTTAGATGTTGTTTGGCAAATTCTAATCTGGCCTTCCTGATTTTGAGGCTCACCAATGGTTTACATCTTGTGGTGAACCCTCTGTATTCACTCTGGTGAAGTCTTCTCTTGATTGTTGACTTTGACACACATACACCTACCTCCTGGAGAGTGTTCTTGATCTGGCCAACTGTTGTGAAGGGTGTTTTCTTCACCAGGGAAAGAATTCTTCGGTCATCCACCACAGTTGTTTTCCGTGGTCTTCCGGGTCTGTTGGTGTTGCTGAGCTCACCAGTGCATTCTTTCTTTTTAAGGATGTTCCAAACAGTTGATTTGGCCACACCTAATGTTTTTGCTATCTCTCTGATGGGTTTGTTTTGTTTTTTTCAGCCTAATGATGGCTTGCTTCACTAATAGTAACTGCTCTTTGGATCTCATATTGAGAGTTGACAGCAACAGATTCCAAATGCAAATAGCACACTTGAAATGAACTCTGGACCTTTTATATGCTCCTTGTAAATGGGATAATGAGGGGATAACACGCACCTGGCCATGGAACAGCTGAGCATCCAATTGTCCCATTACTTTTGGTCCCTTAAAAAGTGGGAGGCACATATACAAACTGTTGTAATTCCTACACCTTTCACCAGATTTGGATTTAAATACCCTCAAAATTAAAGCTGAAAGTCTGCAGTTAAAGCACATCTTGTTTGTTTCATTGCAAATTCATTGGGGTGGTGTATAGAGCCAAAAAGATTAGAATTGTGTCGATGTAGCAATATTTATGGACCTGGCTGTACATGGTTATACATACTGTATATTGCTACACGACAACTGGTACCATGGGCCTCTGGTATGTACTTGCCCCCTGGGCTGAAAGTTGCCAGTCTGCCCCTGTCTGTAGTCCTGTGCCCAGTGCTCTGTATATTATGCAGTCCTGTGCCCAGTGCTCTGTGAATTATGCAGCCCTGTGTCATTTGCCAATAAAAAAAAAGAAAATGTCCCTGGATTTCATTTTAAAAATCTGGTCACCTTATTCTACACTATTAATTATTGTTGACTTTATCTATATTCATGGACTTAAGTATTATTTATATGTAATTTTGGCACCTTGTAATTTATGATTATTTTTTTATATTTTTCTTTATGTGTTGATATTTTTTCAGCACTGCACTTTTTTTAATCACCATTTTAATGTGCTAGTATGCATTGCATACTAGCACATTATGCATTGACTCTGCAGGTAAACAAAAATATATTTTTTTTCAAGACTTTACTCCTTCTTTAAGTCTATAATGTGAACTGGAAAATAGAAAAGTTGGTTTGGAGACCTGGGATGCAATAAGAGGAACATCACCCAGCAGTGGAAGGGTTAAAGGTAAAGTATAAGTTCTTTCATATATTTAATTTACTGTGTACGGGGAATGCTAATTATTTATGAATACAATTTATTTTTAATCTGTTAAATCTGAAAGTCTGCACTTGAATATTAATATTTCATATTTACTACTTCAAATAAGAGCAGCAGCTTTCAGGGAGCTGATTTACAGCTGTCTTGTGAAACACATCTAAACAGAGGGGAAATCAGATTACAATGAATGCAGACTGTGACATATGGAAGGACATTCTCTCCCTTACTCCTAGCAGAGACCATCTTCAAGTGTTACTAAACCCAGATCCTGCAGTCACTATATCTGGTCTCCTACAGTACACATAACATGAAAATACAACTATTTTAGTAAATATAAAAAAAAACCTCTCAAACAATACACACCAAACTGTGCAGACTGACTCCATAGACTTTAAATATTAGGTTATTTTTTGGAGTCTGTGCAGGAAGGAGATGACCAGAGAAGACAGGATCAGCCTTTTTACACAATGCAGATGATTGACTCCTTAGGAAAATACCGATTGATCTAGCCAAAATGCAGTTTCCTTGTCACCTCATATAAACTGAACCGAAGGAAAATAATGTTTTCTTTCTTCGGTAAACTACTAATTTCCATCCACTATATAGGTTGTAATTTAGGTGAACAAAATCAAACATTTGAAGTACAGCCTTGGTGACAACCATGGCCCCCTGCATAGATACAGTGAAGTGAGTGTAGCCACTCAGGGTCAGGAAGTGTGGTATTTGCAGGATTATCAGGTAAACATAAAAAAAAAGACGAAGCTAATGCAGCCACTTCATTTAAAGAGGTTGTAAACCTCAGAAAAAATAAATAAAAAAAAGAAAAACCGGAAAGACAAAGGCATAATGAGCTAGTGTGCTCATGTTATGAAACACTTACCTTAGGACAAAGCCCCTGCAGTGCCGCCCGCTCACCTGTAACACCGCAGACATTTTCGGCCGTCCTACTTCCTGGTTCGCGTCCTCCGCCCATCTGATTGGCCGGAGGCTCATGCGCGTGGGAGTCACCGTTCACGGCACAGGGCTCTGAAGGAACGGCATGGTTGGCTGTTCCTTCAGAGCGCATGTGCGGATGACGCCATCGGCTGTATGCAATGTAAATATCTCCTAAACGGTGCAAGTTTAGGAGATATTTACAGTACCTATAGGTAAGACTTGTTATAGGCTTACCTATAGGCTCAAGTCATTAAGGGAGGTTTACAACCTCTTTAAGGACTGGTAAGTTGCAATATATTCACTTTTAGTTTTTGGGTTTAGATACATTTTAATAACTGTTCATAACTTTATGATGGTCCAAGAGTTTAAAAAGATTTTATTCTTCAATAATACAATTTGGGGAAAAAAAAGAAAGTTTAATTTCTCTAATTTATTTTTAGATTTTTATTCTTGTCTTCAGAACTTAATAAAACGTTGCTCTTCAATAAGAGAAAATTTGAACATTTTACTTTGTGTTCAAATTGCTTTTTATAGAAAATTATTTTTAGCTGCCTAAGGTTATTATATGGGTATGCAATTTAACATCTTTCAATTTTAATCATGACAGACGTTAGTTTCCTTTTTAACCCGCCCTTCAATTCAATCATTTATTTTTTCATTCCTAAAGTGGAACTAAACTCTCGCAATCAACATGAACTATTTTCAATCTATACACTGCTAGGATTAGTAAATAGATAGAAAAGTATATAATAACTAATTTTAAACTTTTTTTTTTTTTTTTACATTTTTTTAGTTGCTTTCTGGTTTCTGGCCAAAAAGTTGTCATATATCCAAATCTATGGCACGTTTTCTTCTTTAAAGGGTAACTCCACTTTCGTGGGGGAAAAAAATAGCAAATAGAGAAAAAACAATATAGCGTATACAATTGCGATACACATTATATTGTACTTGAATTTTATTAAAAATTACCTTTCCTTTTCAATCTGCAGCTGTTGTAATATTCTGAAAATGCAATGCAATATGGCCGCCTGGAGCTGTTCTGTACACAGAATTTTTACTAACCACACCCCAGAAACATCATTTCCTGCTTGTGTGATTGGCTCACTGAAAGAGTGTATCAACGTGCCTTACAAAAAATTATATTTCATATTACATTTTGTTAGGGCTCATTCTACGATGGAATGTGGCCCCCTGCAATTACAGATTTAACGAGCCAGACGAGCACCCATAACAACCTTGGACATCAGACAGCTGTATTTTGCATTTAGACGACATGTTAAACCACCTTTCCATTCATTCATTTGAACACTTGACAGTTGGATATTTTGCATTTAGATTACAAGACATTTTGCATAGAGGTTACTGACACCACCCATAAACAATTGACAATTGCCTACATTAACACAGACAAGCTGAACACAGACGGACCGACTCTACAACAAAACACCTCATATTGACACAAATGCATAGGGAAACAAAAACCTTTCATGTACAGTTTCTGTGAGACATGTTCTATTGTCAAATTGACCAGTAAATTGTAAACCAGTTAAAGCAGTTTTTTTCCCGCTCAAACGTGCCTTAAATATGAGCTAAACTTGTAATAAAATCAGATATGACTACACTTTGTTTAGGTACTCTGTGTTCTTGCATCTCCCAGCTGCAAGAGGAGGAATTCACTATCCGGGGGGGGTTAGCACACTGAAGGGTCATAAATCATCTCATACCTGCCTCTTGACGTGGACGAGCTTACAGTTGGTGTCAGGAAGTTGGATCTGCCGTAACAGTATTGGATGAGTAATTATATTTTTTATTATTATTATTGCCACCTTATACTGTCAAGAGCAGATTAACGGTACCCGGTCAGCGCTATTTTTTTAAGCGCCTCCCAGGAATCTGAAATTCCTATAGAAAATAAGGGGGTCTGATACCCAGGGTCTGGAACCCGGTTACAAAGCAGTACTGTGTGTGATAGTGAATTCTCCCTCTAAAACCTTGTATATATTTGTATAGACACTTAAGTGTATTTAGTCGTTATATAAGATTGCATACCATTGTATAGATGTATATGTAGATTGTATGTGATATTAAGCTGAGCTTGAAGGTATAAAACTTGCCCACCAAAGGATAGTTAACAGCAAACCATAAGTTGGATATATATAAATCTGATTATTAAGACGCAGGAAACCACATAAATTGGAAAACTAGGTTTTCCAATAAAGCCTAAATACTGACCTCACCATCCCTATATATATATATATATATATATATATATATATATATATATATAAACCTTCAAACTCAGCTAAATCTCACTCTATATTCTGAGCCTAGAATAATGGGCAATTTTCAAGGTAAGGAGAATCCCAAGGGAAAAATGAAATATAAGTTTAGAACTGAAAGTCATGTTCCTAAATCTGCTGCAAACCACTCTATGGTGGAAGTGTCCCCCAAAAATGAATTGGGGGAAACACCAAAAATGTTTGTCCGGAAGTGTCTAGGTTCATTTTATACTGATCCCTGGGTAGAAAATATGTCAATGTGGACTGAGGGAATGAGATGTAGTGATCCATTTCCAAGGGAAGGATCCTTTTCAGAATTTCATGTTGCTATGATAAAAGGGTTATGTTTAAATGAGATAGATGTTTTTCCATGGTACCAGGGAGACCCAAAGTGGGACAAAGCATATATGAGAAAATGTGGACAGGCATGGTTATCAGTGCAAACTTTCTGGACTGATCTCAGCAGTGTAAATGAGAAACAGCAGGTCAGAGCCCCCATTGTGTCCCCAGCTCTCGCTCCCCCTCCTTATGTGCCATTGTATCCTGTCTTAACTAAATTAACACCAGAATCAGATGATGAAATATGCTCAGAGGTAATTGTGCCACGAAATTCCGGTTCTACAGAACCTGAAGTGCAGGATGTCTCTGAGTATGCTATTCAACCTATTGTCCAGCCAGAAAAGCCCAGTAGAGTAATGTATACACGTGCAGTGAAAACAAATACCGCCCCCATAGAAACTGAAGCATTTTCGTTTGTTATAATGGGAAACCAAATGATAATGAAGCCACTGCCATCTACTGTTTTAAATGATATTATTAATAATTCCCCTGACCCCAAGAAAACGCCTGCTGCCACTGTATCATATTTGAAAAGAATGTGTAAAGGCCAACAGTTTACTGTAGAGGATTATAGATTAATCCTGGAAGGGGTCACGGGGTATCAGGATTCAGCAGAAGGAGGTTTTGACTTTGGAAAATGTGACACTCTTAAAATTCCCAGTGCAGATATCAAACCTGCCGAGTATCCCTTAAGGACCTCTGACCAGATAGACAAAATGTGGACACAGGTATTGGCAGAATTTAAAAGGATGCATGGTTATCGTAAAGACATTGGAATAGCCACAACTTGTAAACAAAAAACTGGAGAAAGTTTGTCAGATTTTGCAAAAAGATTTAGGAAGACTTGGGTAGAAGAGGCAGGTTTAGCAATTGCTGATGATATGGGATTGGTGTATTCACAGACATTTGTTGCAAATTTGCTGCCTGAAGTTGCTAGAATTTACAAAATGATCGTTGATAAATGGCCAGAATTAACCCCAGCACAAACCATGAAGCAAGCCATAGCAAAGGACTCTGCAGGATGTTTTGAGATCCACAAGCAGATCACCAAGTATTCAGCTCATGGTATACATTATTCCCAGTCCCGCCCCCACTATGAAAATCGGGGCAGATACACAGACAAGCGCAGCTTTTAGCAGCACACTAGGCCTAGACAAAGTCCACGCGTCTGTTTCAGATGCAGACAACCAGGGCATTTCGTTAGAGATTGCCCCTGCCCACCCCCAGATCAGGTCCAGCCAATGCCTGCCCAGACCCAGCAAACACAGGTAAAGTATCCCATCCAGTGGGGAATGAATACAGCTAACCCACAATGAAGGTGCCCAAACTCCGTCGCCATGTATGATTTAACCTACACTGCAGAAAAAAAGCCCATGATCAAACTGATTTTAGCAGATGATAGACACCCATCGAGGTATAGGGAAGAGTATTTTTTAATTGATAGTGGAGCAACAGTTTCTGTCATCAAGCAGTGGACAGGTAACGAAACTTATACTGGCGAGCCTTCTGTGGGAATAAACGGAGTATTGACCCCCACTGGACGTACCCCGACCATCCAGGTGTACAATCAGTGGAGGAAATTTTTAACAAACCATTCTTTCACTATATTGTCAACATGCCCCTCAAATTTACTGGGAAGAGATCTAATGACCGATTTAGGTATATCTCTCCTGCCCAATGGGGGAGGGGGATTCTCTATTGACTGTGTACATACTCTTACTTGTGAGCAAACCATTGTTCCCAGTTCTCTTGAAGGAATTCCGCAAGAGACATGGGCACAAGATTCATTTGATGTTGGTTATCTCCCCTGCACACCATACAAGGCAACTGTTAAACCGCATACGCCCATGTACTTGAAACAATATCCCCTTCAGAAAGCAAAGGAAGAAGCTCTGGCACCAATGATTGAGGCATTTCTCAAGCAGAAAGTGCTAAAGTTTACTACCTCTCCATACAATACACCAGTAAATCCTGTAAAAAAATCAGATGGCTCTTATAGATTCACTCAAGATCTCAGAGCAATAAATGACATAATTCTCCCGATCACTCCAGTGATGCCCGACATAACCACACTCATAAACCAGATCCCAGCCACAACACAATGTTTCAGTGTGGTCGATCTCTCCAATGCCTATTTCAGCATACCATTGGATGGGAGGACACAGCCTCTAATGGCATTTGTGTTCAAAAGTCGGCAAATGACCTGGTGTAGATTGCCTCAGGGCCTAATTGATGCACCTGCAGTGTACTCCACCGCTCTCCAGCAAGTCCTGGTAAACTGGCATCCGCAGCATGGTTCTACACTGCTATCTTTTGTGGATGATTTGTTAGTATGTAGTCCATCGGAACAAGCGTGCAATAATGACACACTGTCATTGTTGTGCTTTCTAGGAACAGAGGGACAAAAGGTCTCTAAGAAAAAGATCCAATTTTGTCAAAAGAGTGTTACCTTCCTTGGCATGATTCTCATGCCTGGTTCTCGGTTACTAGCCCCAAACCGCATCCACACAATAATCAGTCTGCCCCGCCCACAGACAAAGTCAGAGTTGATGAGCTTCCTAGGTATGGTAAATTTTTGCAGGCTTTGGATCCCAGACTGCTCTCACTGGGACTCCTTCCTCAGACCTTCCACTGTCATCACCGCTCCCCAGAATATTGTTTGGTCTCCTGAAATGATTGATGCTTTTGAGATATTAACCACTTCCCGCCCACCCTATAGGCAAATGACGGCGGGAATGTGGTTGAGTTATCCTGACCGGACGTCATATGACGGCGGCAGGATAACTCCGCTCTGGGCGCCCCCCGGGGGCGCGCAGAGCGGCGATCGGTGATGCGAGGTGTCAGTCTGACACCCTGCATCTCCGATCTCGGTAAAGAGCCTCTGACGGAGGCTCTTTACCATGTGATCAGCCGTGTCCAATCACGGCTGGTCACATAGTAAATAGGAACAGTCGTTGATCGGCTTTCCTTAGTTCGTGCCTGACAGGCACGAGTAAAGGAGCGCCGATCGGCGGCTCCCCTGACAGGGGGGGGGGTCGGCACTGGTAATCAGATCATTGATTACCAGTGCAGACCCTCGGGGGGGGGATGCCACTAGATCCACCAGGGATGCCCACTATGACCCCAGGGATGCCCACTATGACCCCAGGGATGCCCACTATGGCCACCAGGGATGGCAATCAGGGCTCAGGGAGCCCCCCATTGCCCACCCCATCAGTGCTGCCCACCAGTGCCCTCCCTATCAGTGCTGCCCACAAGTGCCCATCATTGCCATCCTTAAGTGTCGCCCACCAGTGCCCATTATTGCCCACCGGTGCCGCCTATCAGTGCCCATTAGTGCCCATCAGTGCCGCCCGTCAGTGCCGATCAGTGCCGCCCATCAGTGCCCATCAGTGCCGCCTATCAGTGCCCATTAGTGCCCGTCAGTGCCACCTATCAGTGCCCGTCAGTGCCACCTATCAGTGCCCATCAATGCCGCCTATCAGTGCCCAGCAGTGCCGCCTATCAGTGCCCACCAATGCTGCATATCAGTGCTACCTATCAGTGCCACATATCAGTGCCTATCAGTGCCGCATATCAGTGCCGCATATCAGTGCCGCCTATCAGTGCCGCCTATCAGTGCCACCCCATCAGTGCCACCCCATCAGTGCCACCCCATCAGTGCCTCCTCATCAGTGCCTGTCAGTGCAGTCTCATCAGTGCTCATCAGTGCAGGAAAAAAATTATTTATTTACAAAATTGTATAACATAAACAAAATTTTTTTTTTTTTTTTAAACTTTTCGGTCTTTTTTTATTTGTTTAGCAAAAAGTAAAAATCGCACAGATGATCAAATACCACCGAAAGAAAGCTCTATTTGTGGGGGGAAAATTACATAAATTTGGTGTAGGTACAGTGTTGCATGACCGCGCAATTGTCATTCAAAATGCAACAGCGCTAAAAGGGGAAAATTGGCCTGGGCGGGAAGGGAGGGAAGTGCCCTGTATTAAAGTGGTTAAAGATCTCTCTTGTGTCCGCCCCTGCACTAGGCATTCCCCAATACAATGTACCATTTCACTTGTATGCACGTGAAAATTGTAAGACCATAGCTGCAGTGTTAGCCCAGGACCATGGAGGACGGTTGAGGCCTGTTGCATATATATCCAAATTACTCCCAGTCACGGTACAGGGCATGCCACCATGTCTCAGGACCCTGGCAGCATGTGCAATGGCTGTGGAATTTACAAGCTCAATCACACTGGGACATGATACCACACTATACACTTTGCATTCTGTCCTTCATCTCTTGAAAAATCTGTCCGCACAACACATGACTGCCCAAAGGTTGGCAGGATATGATGTTATCCTGACCACCACCCCAGGGCTCCAGGTTCACTACTGTGCACCAACTACTGCACCAATGTTGTTCTTAAACTCTCTCCTAGAATTCAAGGGGCCACAAGATGAGATATCAGAACAACATGAATGTGCAGAACGTATTCACATAGCTACCAGCCCCCGCCCCACCCTGCAAAGTGTTCCCTTTCCTGATGCAGAGGATGTGTTTGTAGATGGCTCCTGCACCCGACCAGATGATCACACATTTCATGCTGGTTATGCAGTGGTACAATTGCCCGATAAAGTCCTTGAAGCCATGCCAGCCGCTGTCTCAAGCTGCCGAGTTAATCGCACTCACCAGAGCTTGCGAAATCATGGCTAACAAGCGAGTAAACTTGTACACAGACTCTAGATTTGCATTTTCAGTATGTCATGATTTTGGGGTAATATGGCAGCATAGAGGATTCACGACAGCAACTGGTAAGCCAGTTGCACATGCACAACTCATTGCAGACCTCCTTGCAGCCATTCAACTCCCAGAGGCCATTGCAGTAATTAAGTGCCAAGCGCACACAACTTCTATGTCACTAGTTGCCCAGGGAAACAGGTTGGCAGACAAGCATGCAAAAGCAGCTTCTCGAGTCACACAAAACAATGCAACTGAAGTTTTACTAAATGACCCACTGGTACCGCTCACGGCTGAAAATAACATCATGCTGTCCCAACTCCAAACATTTGCAACACCAGCAGACATTAATTACTGGGAGTCCTAGGGATTGACCAAAGACGCTAATGGTCTGTGGTCAAAGGGAGGAGTGGTAGGAATTCCCAAAATAGCGGCCCCCATTCTTATACTGCAAATACATGGTATAGGTCACAAAGGTCTTAAGCAAACAATGCAGGAAGTCAGTAAAAGGTTTTGTGCAGAAAATCTAATGCAAATTTTAGAAAGTATGATTTCAAGATGCCTCACGTGTGCTCGGAACAATGTTCAAGGAAAAAAAGTAGGCCACCATGAACACTTGCTACCCCCACAAGGGCCATTTCAGGAATTGCAAATTGATTTTACACACATGCCGAAGGCAACAAATGGGTGTAAAACCATGTTGGTAAACGTGGATAGATTCAGCAGATGGCCTGAGGCGTTTGTGGTTAGGAAAGAGGATGCAAAAACTGTAGCTAAGATTTTGTGTAAAGAAATCATTCCCAGATGGGGATGCCCAGTCAGGATCAGTTCTGACAATGGGACCCCATTCACAGCAAAGGTAACACAGTCCATAGCAGAGCAACTAGCTATAGATTGGAAGTTCCACATACCGTACCACCCCCAGAGTGCAGGTGTTGTTGAAAGAATGAATCGCACACTGAAGGACAAACCGAGGAAGGCAACTGAAGGTACCTACCATAAGTGGGACCAGTACTTACCTGCTATTCTTGCTGAAGTCAGAATGACTCCAGACCCAAGAACTAAGCTATCTCCCTTTGAAATTTTGATGGGGAGACCCTTCCCAACTCCATGGACAAAGAATCCATTAATTCTCATACCTGGAGATTTGCAGCAGATACAAGAGGAATATGTGGCAAAATTAATTGAAAAATTAAACAGTGATTATGGTGATATTTCGCTCTCATTTCCTTTGCCCCTTTATTATAGGAAGTGGTTGTACCTCAGAGCCGCTCCGTATTCATAGGGGAACTAGGCAGGTGTGCCCTCTCTCTCCACTCCTATTTGTGTTGGCTATCGAGATGCTGGCAATAGCCATTAGAGCTAATCCTAATATTCATGGGGTGGAGAGTGGGGGCAGGGTCCACAAATGCGGTTTGTTTGCTGATGATCTGCTCTTATTTGTAACAGACCCTATCACGACCCTACCCAACTTGTTCACTTTATTACATAAATTTGGCGATATCTCCGGGCTTCGGGTTAATCAACTTAAATCGGTAGAGTTAAATGTGAACCTTCCTGACGCAGTCTTGAATGCCGTACAGACGTCCTTCTCCTTTAAATGGGGTCTGCAGACGGTCCCTTATCTGGGGGTGAAACTCACCTCTGATGTTGCTACACTGTTTCAGATAATCAATGGGTGTATGTAGGCTGGCGACTTGGTTGTGTGCACATAGGGATATAGCTTCTATTGCAGGTCATGTTGTAACATACCTCAGCAGAGGTTACATATCCTGTATCTACCTCTACCATTTTTTCTGTGAGTGAATATGAGGATCTGTCACTACGATAAGCATATAGATTTGGATGAGTGTATACATCAGTGTCTTCTATACTTGAGTCGGCCCACACCCCACTATAATAGATTTTTAAAACATTAACTGGGGTAGGAACAGCTAGCAGGCAGGTACAGAACAAATCATTAGAATTGTAGTGATCAGAAAGGCAAAAGTCAGAAGAGTTCAGTATGTTGGTAGCAATAAACATCCATATGTTGTCCTTTGTGTCCAATAAACTTGACTTTAACTGTAAAGTGGAGACATGAATGTCTCATGTCTCTCTCCTTTCCTGGGGTGAGGAAGGGCAAAATGAGGAGAGGTTCTCCGGGTGGTGAGCACATGTTGCCAGTAACCAAACAGTGGCTACTAGTGTTGAGCTTGCTGTAAACAGTACCACTGCTGCAAAAATGGGAAGTTTTCCAGGAGTAGGGGTGTCCGTTGGCATTGTACCAATGCGTCTGTCTGAATCCAACTGGAATTCCTCTGGTGCTTGTCACAATCTCCGGTCCGTAGTCGTGGGGTCCAGGGGTGGGGCTTGCTTCAGTCACGATGCGTGGATCCAAGCCGGGGAGTCGTCTGTCAATACCACTGTTCTGGTCACTGCTTGAACTATTGCAGGGGGTCCGTAGGGCGGGTCTAGTGACTTCAGCTTATGGAGGGCCTTCACCAGGACTCTGTCTCCAGGCTTGAATGGGTGGGTCGGTGCACCTGTTGGCAAAGGAAACGAGAGCGAGATATCACCATAATCACTGTTTAATTTTTCAATTACCACATATTCCTCTTGCCAAAATCTCTAGATATGAGAATAAATGGACTCATGGGGTTGAGACGGGTCTGAAGTCATTCTGACTTTAGCAAGAATAGCAGGTAAGTACAGAGACAAAAATACAAGTTTTGCAAGAATGGCAGGAGTATTTTGCGCCACTGGGCTTCTGGCCTATAGACAGGCAGCAAAAATAAATGCTAGTGAAACTACTCGCAGCACTGAGGTTTAGGGCCTACAGGAAGGCAGGTAACAGGAAGGATACTTAATGGCACTGTTTTGGGAGAACACAGCATGTCTACACATGCAACAATGGTGAGGGCCCTTGGAGGGGTTAAACTGCCTTGTATTCCTCCAAAGGTGGAGATGGGTTAAATTGCAGTCCTCTGACTCACCCAAGCAGGCAGCTACCTAGAACTGAGTATCCCTTGCATGGCTAAGATGCTGTGATCATTGAACAACAGGGAGTGAAATTCAAGCTGTCTTGTGTACATGGACACATAGAGACACACAAAACAGCTATAAGTCAGTACTCATGCAAACATAAATTTATAAGAGATTGCACAGTTTGCTTGGTGACACCTGAACAGGAAATTGAAACCAAATAGCCTTGGAGACACCGGATCTGACTTCAAGGACCATTCATATGCAAAACCTGGGCAATGAGTCACCTTTTAGGATGAAAAGAGATCAACTAATTGAATTCACCGCAGGAGGTTACCTTTAAAATTTTATCAAAGTAGTAACGCTGGCATAAATTCATTATAATTCTTAGCACACTATCAACAAGCCAACCACTTCCATCCTATTTTTTTTTTTTTAAATGACAGCTTTCTATTTTATTATTTAACAATACAGATTTCACATACTGCACATCTGATAACGTGCTGTGACATATAAATGACAATCAGCTCACTAGTTTCCAGAGTTACATATGGTATATGTACACAAATCTGTAAAATTTCATTTGCATCCAAGATTATAATATAAGAATTGTACTACATTATCTGCCTGAGCACATTATCCCATACCAATAATCTTGTCAAGAGAAAAGGTAGTAAAAGCATAAGTGCATAAATCAGATCATGGATGCAAAAATTAGTGTTTAGCACCAGAATACAAAAGTATGTACCAATATACCAAAAGAAAACTCCAAAAAAAAAAGACCAGAGATGCTTAATTATCTAAAGCATAGCACCTCATTTATGCCAGAGCTCATATGTGTCAAATTAGAACACATCAAATATCTGACACCCAATAAATAAAAACTTTCTAACACCCATAAAAACAGTCTAATCAATCAGAAAAAAACAATTTGGAAACAATACTCCCATAAGGTTGGTTGAAGGCTGTGCTTGTTCGTTCTGAAAATCTCAAATTAAAGTTATCTGAGGAATAAGCATCAAGAAAAGTTTAATAACAAAACATTTTACTTTTCCTCCTAAAAATAAACCAACGGTTAGAGGAATTTAGCATACAGTAAGCATGTCAAACATTTCCCTTCCTAACAGTGCACTTCTCTAATACCAAAATTTGTTGACGTCTAATTATTACCACGTGGATTTCTATATTTTTTTATATTATTATGGTATATCATAAACTTAAAGAAAAAAAATTATTATTGTTCACCATGGTTGAAAAAAAATGAGCAGCTCAAAACATTAGTAATTTCTCATTTGAATACAAGAACCCATACGTCACCCATTCTTCAGCAATTCGGAACATTCCTCAAAACTTGTTTTCTCTACAAAGCAAAACTGATAGTTACATTTGTATGACAATACAACTATTTACAGTCCCTTTGCAGTTACCTGTGTCACAGACAGGAGAGGGGGGAGGGGGGGGTGTTTGTTTGCTAAAAAGGCACTAGAAAATATATTTTTTTAAAAAGTCAGTGATAAAGAAAGAAAAGTCGGTGACACAAAACCTTAACCGCTTCCATACAGAGCAGTTAGACACCCTTCCTGCCCAGACCAATTTTCAGCTTTCAGCACTCTCACACTTTGAATGACAATTGCTCAGTCATGCTACACTGTAACCAAACAAAATTTTTATCATTTTTTTCACACAAATAGAGCTTTCTTTGGTGGTATTTTGGTAACCCCACAACTGGGGTTTTTTTTTTTTTGTGATATATGCAAAAAAAGAGCAAAAATTTTGAAAAAAAAACACTTTTTTTTAGTTTCAATTATGAAATTTTGCAAAAAATAAATTTTTCTTCATACATTTGGGCCAAAATGTATACTGCTACATGTCTCTGGTAAAATTAACCCAAATTAGTGTATATTATTTAGTCTGTGTGAAAGTTATTGAGTCTAGAAGCTATGGTACCAATTACTGAAAATTGATCACACCAGATGTACTGACTGCCTATCTCCTTTCTTGAGGCCCTGAAATGTCAGGACAGTACAAATACCGACCAAATGACCCCTTTTTGTAAAGTAGACAGTCCAAGGTATTTAGTAAGAGGCATGGTGAGTTTTTTGAAGTTGTAATTTTTTCCCACAATTCTTGGGAAAATGAAGAAAACATTTTTTTTTTCTTTTTTTTCCCACAAAGTTGTCAATTTATAAGCTATTTCTAACACATAGCATGTACACAGCAAAAATTACACCCAAAAATACATTCTGCTACTCCTTCCGAGTATGGCGATACCACATGTGTGAGACTTTTACACAGCCTGGCCACAAAAAGAGACTCCACGTCCAAGAAGCACATTCAGGCGTTCTAGGAGCATAAATACACATAAAACTTTCTTACTACCTATCACACTTTTCAAGGCCCTAGAGCACCAATACAATGGAAAAGTCCACAAAATGACCCCATTTTGGAAAGTAAACACTCCAACGTATATTCTATGAGGCATTATGGGTCGTTTGAACATATCATTTTTTTCCACAGGTTTTTGGAAAATGTGGGGAAAAAATGAAAACTTTTTTTTTTACACAAAGTTGTCAATTTATAGGATATTCCTAACACATAGCATGTACACAGCAAAAATGACACCCCAAAATACATTCTGCCACTCCTCCTGAGTATGGCAATACCACATGTGTGAGACTTTTTCGCAGCCTAGCCATATAGAGGGGCCTAACATCCAAGGAGCATCATCATGCATCCTAGCCACTTGCCTAGGCCTATTTTTGACATTTGGTGTTTACAAGCTAAAATCAGTTGTTTTGCTAGAAAACTGCTTAGAACCCCCGAACATTATATATTTTTTTTTAGCAGAGACCCTAGAGAATAAAATGGAGATTATTGCAATATTTTTTATCACACCGTATTTGCGTAGCGGTCTTCCAAACGCAATTTTTTTGGAAAAAATTCACTTTTTTTAATTAAAAAATAAGAAACCAGTAAAGTTAGCCCAATTTTTTTCCATAATGTGAAAGATAATGTTACGCCGAGTAAATAGATACCCAACATGTCATGTTTCAAAATTGCGCACGCTCACGGAATGGTGACAAACTTTGGTACTTAAAAATCCCCATAGGCCACAATTTAAAAATTTCTACAGGTTGCCATCTTTGAGCTACAGAGGAGGTCTAGGGCTCAAATTATTCCCCTTGCTCTAACGATCGCGGTGATACCTCACATGTGTGGTTTGAACACCGTTTACATATGTGGGCGGGGTTTCTGTATGCATTCGCTTCTGCGCGCGAGCTAACGGGGACAGGGCGCTTTAATTTTTTTTTTTTTTTACTATTTATTTTATTTATTATTTTTTATTTTTACACCGTTTAAAAAAAAAAAAAATTGATCATTTTTATTTCTATTAAAAGAAATGTAAATATTCCTCGTAATAGAAATAGGCACGACAGGACCTCTTTTTTGTGAGATCTGGGGTCAAAAAGTCCTCAGATCTCACAAGTACACTAAAAGATAGAAAAAAAAAAAAAAAATAATAATTATAATATAAAATGAAAAAAAAAAAAAAAAAAGGACCTTTAAACCGGTTGCTAGGCAACAACATTTTCCGTAGCTCCGGTCCTCCAAGACCATAGAGTCAAGTGAGGGCAAGCTTGCCCTCACTTGACATCCTGTCTGTGAGGATTCGGGACCGGATCGTTTTCTGCCATAACACCGGTATTTAGGTTTAAACGGAGGACGTATATAAACCTTTTTGGACTTGGACATGGTGGCTGTATGAAGGGTGACAGGTACTCGGGTACTTTGTTGGGCAGGTGACAGGTACTCTGGTACTGATGAGCAGGTGGCAGGTACTCGGGTACTCCGATAGGCAGGTGACAGGTACTCGGGTACTCTGATGGGCAGGTGACAGGCAGGTGATAGGTACTGATGAGTAGTACTCACTGACTGATAGGTGATAAGTGATACTGTACTGATGGGTACTGATGATCAGTACTGATACGTGATAGGTACTGATGAGTACTGATGAGTAGTGATGGGTACTGATGAGCAGGCGGCAAGTACTTGGGTACTTCAGGCGTCAGGTACTCTGATGAGCAGGTGGAAGGTACTCGGGTACTCTGATGGGTAGGTGACAGGTACTCAGGTACTCTGATGACGGGTACTCCGTTGACAGGTACTCAAAGTACCTGAGTACCTGTCATCAGAGTACCCGAGTACCCGTCATCAGAGTACCCGAGTACCTGTCATCAGAGTACCCGAGTACCTGTCAGAGTACCCGAGTACCCGTCATCAGAGTACTCGAGTACCTGTCATCAGAGTACCCGAGTACCCGTCATCAGAGTACCTGAGTACCCGTCATCAGAGTACCCGAGTACCTGTCATCAGAGTACCCGAGTACCTGTCATCAGAGTACCCGAGTACCTGTCATCAGAGTACCCGAGTACCCGTCATCAGAGTACCCGAGTACCTGTCATCAGAGTACCCGAGTACCCGTCATCAGAGTACCCGAGTACCTGTCATCAGAGTATCCGTCATCAGAGTACCTGAGTACCTGTCATCAGAGTACCCGAATACCTGTCACCAGCCCATCAGAGTACCCAAGTACCTGTCATCTGAGTACCTGATGGGCTGGTGACAGGTACTCGGGTACTTTGATGGGCTAGTGACAGGTGCTCTTTATTGGGGGGGGGGCAATCAGTGTGTTTGGGGTGCACTGTATTTGGTAACTAGCTGTTACCACAATCTCCTCCTCACACAGGATCAGTGTGTGAGGAGGAGAACACGGTGACAGCTAGTTACCGTGTTCTCTGTTGACATTTGTGACCGGCTGTGATTGGACACAGCCGGTCACGTGGTAAAGAGCCAATTTCATTGGCTCTTTACCTAGATCGGGGATCGACTCTGTCCGAGGGACGAGCCTCGTCCCCGATTGCTGCTCTGCGCGCCCCCGGGGGCGCGCATTGCAGAGAGAACGAGCGGCTCGTGCTGGAGCCGCTCATGTGATCGGCTGTGATTGACACAGCCGATCACGTGGTAAACAGCCAATTTCTATTGGCTGTTTACCTTGATCAGGGATGGGCTATGTCCGAGGGATGAGCCTCATCCCTGATCGCGCCGCTGCGCGCCGCCGGGGGCGCGCAGTAGCAGCTAGAACGGGCCGACGTCATATGACGGCGGCTCGGATCTAGACAACCACTTTGCCGACGTCATTTTACATGACTCGGTATGGAAGCGGTTAATGATGAAAGTTCAAAATTGCTTACGATTTTTTTAAGGATAGAGATACAATTTTAGTCCTTAAGGTCACACTTTACACACCAAATATATATTTCCTTGCTTCTAAAAGCTGCCATGACCAGCATAGTACGGATTTGTTACCTTTTTTGTGGCAAAATAACATCACTTTAAAACATAAGTAATAAACACAAAACAAATTATTATGCAACCAACATTCGTTCAATGTTATGAAATGCTTTGCTGATACAGCACCTTTAGGAACAGTGTTAAAACGAACACAACATAATGATTCAAGGATCTAAGGTTGCCCATACACGATACAATTTTCATACAATCTTCCTAAACGTAAATTTCATCATTTTCTCGGAATTCTCCTTACCTTGAAAATTTCCCATTATCTTAAGCTCAGAATACAAAGTGAAATCAGCTGAGTTTGAAGGTTTATATATATCTATGGGTGGTAAGGTCAGTGTTTAGATTTTATTGGGAAACCTCGTTTCCCAACTTATGTGGTTTCCTGCGTCTTAATAATCAGATTTATATACATCCGACTCATCTATGTTAACTATCCTTGGTGGCCAAGTGTATACCTTCAGGCTCAGCTTAATATCACATACAATCTCCACATACATCTACACAATGGCATGCAATCTTATATAACGACTAAATACACTTAAGTGTCTATACAAATATATACACGTTTTGGAGGGAGAATTCACTATCACACACAGTACTGCTTTGTAACCGGGTCCCAGACCCCATATTATCTTTGGCGCTTCAGGCGCTGGAGTATCAGACCCCATCTTTGGGAATTTCAGATTCCCGGGAGGTGCTAAAATTTGCGGTTAACTGGGTACCGTTTATCTGCTCTGACAGTATAGGGTAGTAATAATAATAATAAAAAATATAATTACTTACCCCATACTGTGTTTTTGGCAGATCCCACTTTCTGACACCAAAACTGTTAGCTCAAATCTTGTCAGGAGGCAATCACGATGATATTACAGCCCTTCAGTTGCTAACCCCCCTTTCTAGATAGTGAATTCACCCCCGTCCGGCCGGGAGTTATGACAACACATAGCACTCAAACGTAGTGCAGTCACAACTAATTTTATTGCACGTGAAGCTCATATTTAAGGCATGTTTTGAGCGGGAAAGACTGCTCCAAACCGGTTTACACTTCATCAGTCAATAGCACATATCAGACAGAATAGTACATAAAAGGGCCTTTGCTTTCGCCATGCATTTGTGTCAATATGAGGTGTTTTGTTGTAGTATCGGTCCGTCTTGTGTTCAGCTTGTCTGTGTTAATGTAAGCAATTGTCAATTGTTTATGGTGGTGTCAGTCTCTATGCAAAATGTCTTGTAATCTAAATGCTAAGCCTTAACTCGTTAAGTGTCTGAATGAATGAATGGAAAAGTGTTGAACATGTCAATGTCTTTTCATCTATATGCAAAATACAGCTGTCTGCTGTCCAAGGTTGTTATGAATGGTTGTCCGTCTAGCTCGTTACGATGTAAATGCAAGGGCCCACATTTCATCACAGGATGGGCATAAACTGAAATATATATCTGAAATATCATGTTAATACAATCTTTCAACCACCACCACCAGCCTGAAATGTTGATACAAGGCAGGATGGATCCATGCTTTCATGTGGTTTACACCAAATTCTGACCCTACTTTCAAGTGTCGCAGCTGAAATCGAGACTCATCAGACCAGGGAATGTTTTTCCAATCTTTTATTGTCCAATTTTGGTGAGCCTTTGCGAATTGCAGCCTCGGTCTCCTTTTCTTAGCTGACAGGAGTGGCATCCGGTGTGGTCTTCTGACGCTGTAGCCCATCTGCTTCAAGGTTCGACCTGTTGTGCATTCAGAGATAGTATTCTGCATACCTTGGTTGTAACGAGTGGTTATTTGAGTTACTGTTGCCTTTCTATCATATGGAACCAATCTGCCCATTCTCCTCTTACCTTTGACATCAACAAGGCATTTTCCACCAAACAACTGCCGCTCACTGGATATTTTCTCTTTTTTGGACCATTCTCTGTAAACCCGAGAGATGGTTGTGTGTGAAAATCCCAGTAGATCAGCAGTTTTTGAAATAATCAGATCAGCCCGTCTGGCACCAACAACCATGCCTGGTTCAAAGTTACTTAAATCCCTTTTCTTCCCTATTCTGATACTCGTTTCAACTTCAGCAATTCATCTTCACCATGTCTAGATGCCTAAATGCATTAAGTTGCTGCCATGTGATTGACTGATTTGCACTCTGTTACCAAGCAATTGAACAGGTGTACCTAATAAAGTAGCCTGAAGAACTGACACTTTGCTGAAATGTAAAGTAGTGAGTGTACAGCTTGTATAACAGTGTAAATTTGCTGTCCCCTCAAAATAACTCAACACACAGCCATTAATGTCTAAACCACTGGCAACAAAAGTAAGTACACCCCTAATTGAAAATGTCCAAATTGGGCCCAATTAGCCATTTTCCCTCCCCTGGTGTCATGTGACTCGTTAGTTTTACAAGGTCTCAGGTATGAATGGGGAGCAGGTGTGTTAAATTTGGTGTTATCGCTCTCACTCTCTCATACTGGTCACTGGAAGTTCAACATGGCACCTCATGACAAAGAACTCTCTGAGGATCTGTAAAAAAAATTGTTGCTCTATATAAAGATGGCCTAGGCTATAAGAAGATTGCCAAGACAGTGAAACAGCACGGTGTCCAAGACAATACAGCGGTTTAACAGAACAGGTTCCACTCAGAACAGGCCTCACCGTGGTCGACCAAAGAAGTTGAGTGCATGTGCTCAGCGTCATATCCAGAGGTTGTCTTTGGGAAATCGAGGTATGAGTGCTGCCAGCATTGCTGCAGAGGTTGAAGGGGTGGGGGGTCAGCCTGTCAGTGCTTAGACTATACGCCGCACACTGCATCAAATTGGTCTGCATGGCTGTTGTCCCAGAAGGAAGCCTCTTCTAAAGATGATGCACAAGAAAGCCCACAAACAGTTTGCTGAAGACAAGCAGACTAAGGACATGGATTACTGGAACCATGTCCTGTGGTCTGATGAGACCAAGATAAACTTATTTGTTTCAGATGGTGTCAAGCGTGTGTGGCGGCAACCAGGTGAGGAGTACAAAGACAAATGTGTCTTGCCTACAGTCAAGCATGGTGGTGAGAGTGTCATGGTCTGGGGCTGCATAAGTGCTACCGGCACTGGGAAGCTACAGTTCATTGAGGGAACCATGAATGCCAACATGTACTGTGACATACTGAAGCAGAGCATGATCCCATCCCTTCAGAGACTGGGCCACAGGGCAGTATGGCAACAAGATTACAGTCCCAAACAAACCTCCAAGAGGACCACTGCCTTGCTAAAGAAGCTGAGGGTAAAGGTGATGGACTGGCCAAGCAGGTCTCCAGACATAAACCCTATTGAGCATCTGTGGGACATCCTCAAATGGAAGGTGGAGGAGCGCAAGGTATCTAACATTCACCAGCTCTGTGATATCGTCATGGAGGAGTGGAAGAGGACTCCAATGGCAACCTGTGAAGCTCTGGTGAACTCCATGCCCAAGAATGTTAAGGCAGTGCTGGAAAATAATGATGGTCACACAAAATATTGAAACATTGGGCCCAATTTCAACATTTTCACTTAGGAGTGTAATCACTTTTGTTGCCAGTGGTTTAGACATTAATGGCTGTGTGTTGAGTTATTTTGAAGTGACAGCAAATTTACACTGTTATACAAGCTGTCCCATCTCCACCACCGTGTACAGCAGACCACCAAGATACCGTCACCATAAGTGTAAACAAATTGGCTTCTTACCAAAAATACTGGACCTCTTATCACAGGAGGCCAGTAACAACTTGTGGCTAATTACCCCGCCAGGGCCTTAGAATGGTGTTCCTGTGGGGTTTCCCTACACCATGCAAGTCAGGCATCCAATTAGGGTTTCCATGTAATCGAGCTCCACATAGTGTAAAATCAGGATAACATTTATTTTAAAAAGCAGAATTATAGTTACATAGGAAGATCAAACATCGCATTGAATAAGTTGCCAGCCGGCACATGTGTCTACTTGTTGAAGAGTATCACTATTATTCATACAGTGCTTTTTTTTTTTCTTTTTTATTAAGCATTATATGACTTCTCTATAATATGAAAGTCATTCCTCCGGTAAACTTGGTGGAGGAGATCCACCTGGCGTAGGATTCACAATATCCCTTTTCGGACTTGAAGTTTGGAGTGTAATTTCACATATCGCTGCACAAGCCTTTTGTGCAGTGCGCAGCCTTTTTTGGAACAATTGTTATTGTGTTTATTTTATTTTGTTTATTGCATTTGGTGTTGTGGCGTGGATTGAACTTCCTTTAAATTGTATTTTCTACTCTATTGTGTTATCTCTTATTGTAGAAACCTCCTGTATGTAGAAGCACGTGCAGCCACTTTACGTTAAAAGGTTATTTGTACTAGCAGATGGAAAGAAAAACTTCAGCTCGGCAGATGATGCATCAGCGGAGGTTCGCAGCCCTGTGCGGGGCTAATAACAAGTAACACTTACAAACTTTTCAAACAAAGGTCAATAAATCTATTTTGGACCAGGTTGTATTAACAATTCGTGGCGCAGTAGTGAGAGTGACATTTTCCAGACCTTCCGTCTCAAATACATCTCATTTGTTGCGCAGTAATTTTATTCTGAAGATTATCAAGGACACTTCGACTACCACGATCCTTTGAACACGAGTGCGCCAAACAGAACTGCACTCGAGAGTGCCGCGTCTCTTGTCAAACCCCCGTGTCCCTGTGGAAGTCCCTCAATGACCCGATCTCATCTCTCAAGTCTGTGAATAAATTTTCTCTGTATGTTCGTTCCTTGCTTCTCATGGTAATTTGGACACCTTTGTGTGTTCTTCTGGTAATTTCCATCATCATTTGTTTGCTTTATTACAGAATCATTGTGAAGGTTTTAAAAGATAGGTGAAGAGAGGAGTCCTATGGTCCTGCGCTGCTGTTTTATAGCTGAACTCCAGCCCTGCTTTTAGTCTCATACACTTTCCTCTCCTGGACTGAAATTGCATACTCTGATTTCACTGCACACTGTGAGCTTCTCAGATACATGTCACATACACTCCTCACAACTTTTTGAGATGGGAACGAGGGACAATCTATTAGGAAAAGTAGGTAGGCATAGGACACACCCCCTGTCACGCCCCCTAAAAGGAGAATTCTACAAAAAAATTTTTAGCTAAACCCACATGTACTTTTTTTTTTACCACTAACTATTCTTTATACTGGATTTTGAAATTTACAAACGCATATGCATTTATTTAGAAATTGGATGAAAGGTTTAGCATTTGGAAACACTATTTGAAAGATAAATAGTGCATTTTATATATGTAACACTAAGGCTCCCCTCACACCTCAACGTTTTGTAGCTTGAAGCTCCAAAACGCTAAAGGACAAAAAATCTATTATTCTCTATGGAGATGGTTCCCATCTCCACTCCAAATTGCCTGAAGCCAAACTCCCGAAGCTCAAGTTCTGGAGCTTTTTTTGTCGCTCAAATAGGGCAGATTTGCGCGTTTTTGGTGCGTTTTTCATTCCATTGAAATAAATTGAAACTCGCGATTTGCACGTTTTTGCCCGTTTCTTGCGTGCGATGTTGCGCTTTTTTTCTGCTCAGGTGAAAATTATTTCCATAAAGGAAATGACAAAACCATACACAGGAAATGTAAAGTGCAATATACTAAATATATCTCCCGCGCCAGTGGATAAACCTATAAACTATACGTTGACCAAATGAATATATAAATAAAGTGTATAAATAAATTAATAGTGGATTGCAGCTGCTATAGTAAAGTGCGAGTGCTAGTGTGTGAACTTCGTAATCTTGATAGAGGATTACCAACACACAGGAAATGTACAGATC
Source organism: Pelophylax lessonae (assembly GCF_965119305.1). NCBI lineage: Eukaryota > Metazoa > Chordata > Amphibia > Anura > Ranidae > Pelophylax > Pelophylax lessonae. The sequence continues at coordinate 37,425,174 of NC_138772.1, forward strand.
TCCATTTTGTTTGGTTTTTTTTTAGTAGCAATGGGAAGCAACATGGATGAGGCAGTATCTTTATTAGATCCAGAGAATGTTATTCAGATGGTAAAGCAGCACCCCTGCCTCTATGATTCAAAAGATCCATCCTACAAGTCCAGAGCGCGCAAGAGGAGGGCATGGGAACAGATTGCCAGCCAAGCGTTCCCAAACTGGGCAGACATAAATGGCACTGCGAAGGATGATAAAGGTAGGGTAATCCCATGTAAACCCAACCACACCCACCCAAGTGAGATGCTATGCCTTTTAATTTATTTATTTAATTATCTATACATGGTAAAGAAATATAACTTACTAGACCCACCCACCATCCCTTTCTTCCTCTTTTGCCCTGCATGTAAGGTAAACCAGATTACTATCACCAAAAAAACAGTACGAGCTTGTGCTCATACTCCTATGCATTGCTCATGTGCTCATACTTATGAGCAAAGTGGCAATAGATGTGCCATTCCAGTTCATCATGGCCACATTCCTACACACATGCACACAGAAAAGTACTGAATTGGTATTGCTGCCAGTCTCCTGGTCCAGCTTCTGTTTTCTGCTCTGGTGCCAGGCTGCTACCCACCTACAGAGTGGACATCGCCAGCCAGCTACCCTGGCACTCATGCCACTCCAGGCATTTGATACTACAGCAGCTGGCAGCAGGAGGGATAAAAAGGCTACATGGAGACACACTCTTAGATAGGTGTCAGCATGTCATAAATACATGAGGGCACTCTCTGACCCCTAGTAGTGGATATTGTATGGATAATGTACACAAAAATACACATACGGTATATTTTAAAAACAATACGAGACTTCTTATCAAAGCATTTTTTTACTATTCAGTACAGCTTAGAAGATATTTTCATTAACCAACAGATACAGGGTAAAACTTTGCATTTTTCTCAAAATGTACAATTATTCAATTGCTTCAAGCCACCATGGGACCTGTCCTGTTGCAGACATAAAGTAGGATGCAAACTGATCCCTGACATCTGTACTTTGTCTGCTTCCATGAACACCAGTCCAATGAGCTCTTTCCATATTATGTCCTAATGAGTCCTCAAACTGGAATCCATCCCGCTGCCTTACAAAGTTATGCAAGGCACATGAAGCTTTAACAGCACAGAAAGCATTTTGCATGTTCAACACAAGCAAAGTGTGCAGGAACTGCCATTTGTTTGCCAAAATTCCAAACAAACATTCAACAACTCAACGTGCTCTTCTTAGTCGATAGCTAAATACTCTCTTCTGTACACTATGACTGTGCCCTGAATAGGGCCATAGAAGTTGCTCCCCCAGAGCAAAGGCCTCATCCTCCACAAAAACACTGGGTAGGAGAGAGCCATTTGTGCCCGGGAGTGGACTGTTTTTTATGGAAGGTCAAGAGTATTGGTACGCAGCATGTGCCCAAATGAGGAATGGCCAAAAACACTAAAGTGAGAGCTGCTGCCATACGACCCAATGTCTATATAACGAAAACAATAATTAGCATCAGCCACTGCCATTAACACAAATGAGAAATTATTGTAGGTAAAATACTGGCCTCCACCGCCCATGGGCTTTATGATCCTAATATGCTTCCCTTCAAGTGCACCAATGCAATTGGGGAAGTTGCAGCATTGCCAGAAAACTTCCAAGATCTTTGACCATTCTTCTCTTGTAGGTTTTTGAAACACAATATCCTTCAACAAATCCCAAATAGAAGAGCAGGTGTCACGGACTATGTAACTGGCCATAGATTTTCCAACCAAAAAAAGGTGTAGTGTAGACTAGCCAATGATTGTCCGGTTGCTAGGTACCTTCAAAGAAATAAATATATATTCTTTTTTTGTTTGTTTAACAGTTAGGCTTCTGAAAGGCAAGTGGAAGAGTCTACGGGATGCCTACACTAGACATCAACGTCTGCTAAGGAAGTCCAGGAGTGGATCTGCGGCGTGTGCTCCTGCAGATTATATCCATGTCAAAGAAATTGAGTTCCTTCCCCATTTGTGGCTTTGGGGAGGTAAGCTATCATCTGTACGTATGGCATTAAAAAAAATGAAAAGAGCAAGTTCGAACAAATATTTTCTATCTTCAGTACGGAAAGCTGCTGGGAGGATGCTACTAAAAATGAGGATTCGGATCAAGATGCAAGCAGTCAGCAAGCAGGCCAGGAGCCTATGGAGAACCAAATGTCTCTACCTCTGTGACACATTTGGTAGACGAGGACTAGAGATGTCCCGAAATATTCGCCGGCAAACAGTTCCCGACGAACATCGCTTGTTTGCGTTCTCCTCGGCGGGCGAACATATGCGATGTTCAGTCCGCCCCTATACATCATCATTGAGCAAACCTTGACCCTGTACCTCACAGTCAGCAGACACATTCCACAGACTGTACTGTGCCCACTGCCCACCACTCATTTAGGGTGGCACAGCACCTTGCAGATAAAAAAGTCATTTCATTTTTTCTCTGTAATATAATTGCAGTTGCCTGCCAATGAGTGTCAGGTCCACAGACTGTACTGTGCCCACTGCTCACCACTCATATAGGGTGGCACAGAACCTTGCAGATAAAACATTCATTTAATTTTTCCTCTGTAATATAATTGCAGTTGCCTGCCAGTGAGTGTCAGGTCCACAGACCGTACTGTGCCCACTGCCCACCACTCATATAGGATGGCACAGCACCTTGCAGATAAAAAAGTAATTTAATTTTTTCTCTGTAATATAATTGCAGTTGCCTGCCAGTGAGTGTCAGGCCCACAGACTGCACTGTGCCCACTGCCCACCACTCATATAGGGTGGCACAGCACCTTGCAGATAAAAAATTAATTTAATTTTACCTCTGTAATATAATTGCAGTTGCCTGACAGTGAGTGTCAGGTCCACAGACCGTACTGTGCCCACTGCCCACCACTCATATAGGGTGGCACAGCACCTTGCAGATAAAAAAGTAATTTAATTTTTCCTTTTTTAATCCTTTTTTTATGGATTAAAACCCGACTCTGCTTCAACTACGTAATTTTCCATGGGAGTTTTGCCAAGGATCCCCATCCGGCCTGCCACAGTCCAGGTGTTAGTCCCCTTGAAACAACTTTTCCATCACTATTGTGGCCAGAAAGAGTCCCTGTGGGTTTTAAAATGTGCCTGCCTATTGAAGTCTATGGCGGTTCGCCCGGTTCGCCGGTTCGCGAACATTTGCGGAAGTTCGCGTTCGACATCTCTAACGAGGACTCCACATCACCTATTTGTACCTGCAAGGGCAAACATATGTGTAACAAGAAGGAGGACCCCTGACCCTCATTTTAACCGTATGCTGGACATTATAGCCAGTATGTCGGAAAGAATAAACACCAACAGGTCTCATGTGAACTTTTCTGCAAGGTGTCAGGAAGGTCTGATGGAGAATGTACCATCAGAGCTCAAGGCAGACATGTTGGCAGGTACCATCTGATATATTTCCACTTTCATTCCGCCAACCACAACATATCGGTGCTCAGAACCTCCACCACCATATGGCCCCTATGCAAGTCTCCCCCCGCCCCCTCTGCCACCTCTGCCAACACCACATTCTTTAACCCCCCATAATCTGCCAACACAACATTTTGCCCCCCCCCCCACATCATGTGGCAACAATACATGCTGCCCAATCCCCCCTTTCTCTGCCAAAACCACCGTCTTCTAATTGGCAGAATTTTCCTCAAAATCCCTCTTCCTCTACCTGGGAGCTATGTTAGCTCTATTCCAGGTTTTTTTGGACACTTCGCAGTCCTGGAGGTGGTCTTATCTTGTGTATTGTGATCTTCTGGCCATATAGCATGTAAAACATATATTAAAGTCCTTGTTGGCGGACTGTAAAAAACACAGTAGGGCGCAACCACCTTGTGCATTACCATAGACAAGTTTATTTAATCCACATAGACAAATGGATACTCACATCTGAATTAAAACATCAAGCAACACAGATCTGCTCCAGCTGGAGTGTGTGGTTGGCCAGCTAACATGTTTCAGAGCTCTCAGCTCTGAGGAAGTGTCTTTCTATATGTATATGTGAAGAAAAGCACAAATTTTTGGCTATTTTTGTTAATGTTTACAATTTTTTAAAAAAGTAACGTTTCGTATTGTTTTTTTTTTTTGTGTGTTTGGTATTAATTTTATGCATATACAAAAATAAGCATATTGTTTTCCTCATGTACCAGTTCTAGCAAAATAAAAAATTACCTCAGTGTGATGATTAGTCATTCCACAGGAGGTATACTATTATGGAAATATGTGTCCATTCGCTGCAAGCGACTTCTGAGTAAACCCAGTAACTCATCAAAACTGTGAGAAAAAAATGTACGATTTAGTGGACATGATAAGAAATGAACAATGGCAACCATCATGATTCAAAAGAAGTTGGACTAACCTTTTTATGGACATCCTCAAATTTTTTTTCGTCATTATTACCACGTAGGTCACTGTACATGATCCAAAATTGGCCTCTCTCTTAAATATGACGTAACAGTGGCTGTAGCCACAAAAAACGCCATCTCATTGTCACTAGAGGTGTACCGAACTGTTCGCCGGCGGACAGTTCCCGGCGAACTTAGCATGTTCGCGTTCGCCGCTGCGGGCGAACATATGCGATGTTTGGTCCGCCCCCTATAATACATCATTGAGGCAAACTTTGACCCTGAACTTCACAGTCAGCAGGCACATTTCCAGCCAATCAGCATACCTCCCTCCCACACCCTCCCACCTCCTATAAATAAGCAAGGGCAGCATCCATCTTAGATAATTCTGAAGCAGTGTGTGTTAGTGAGAGCAGGGAGAGCTGCTGCTGCTGTTAATAGCTAGGGACAGTTGTCAGTGTTCCTGGTCTTGCTAGTCAGTGTTCTTGGTCCACTACTGCTGTAAGGACAGCATCCTATTCCTGACAGCACCCCAAAAAGCCCTTCTAAGGGCTGGTATTTGTGTAATTTTTATATATATATATATATATATATATATATATATATATATATATATATATATATATCTATCTAGTGTCCCCAAAAGCCCTTTTAAGGGCTGGTAATTGAGGATTTTTTTTTATTTATATATATTTTTTTTTTGGACACTTCGCAGTCCTGGAGGTGGTCTTATCTTGTGAATTGTGATCTTCTGGCCATATAGCATGTAAAACATATATTAAAGTCCTTGTTGGCAGACTGTAAAAAACACAGTAGGGCGCAACCACCTTGTGCATTACCATAGACAAGTTTATTTAATCCACATAGACAAATGGATACTCACATCTGAATTAAAACATCAAGCAACACAGATCTGCTCCAGCTGGAGTGTGTGGTTGGCCAGCTAACATGTTTCAGAGCTCTCAGCTCTGAGGAAGTGTCTTTCTATATGTATATGTGAAGAAAAGCACAAATTTTTGGCTATTTTTGCTAATGTTTACAATTTTTAAAAAAAGTAATGTTTCGTATTGTTTTTTTTTTTGTGTGTTTGGTATTAATTTTATGCATATACAAAAATAAGCGTATTGTTTTCCTCATGTACCAGTTCTAGCAAAATAAAAAATTACCTCAGTGTGATGATTAGTCATTCCACAGGAGGTATACTATTATGGAAATATGTGTCCATTCGCTGCAAGCGACTTCTGAGTAAACCCAGTAACTCATCAAAACTGTGAGAAAAAAAAATGTACGATTTAGTGGACATGATAAGAAATGAACAATGGCAACCATCATGATTCAAAAGAAGTTGGACTAACCTTTTTATGGACATCCTCAAATTTTTTTTCGTCATTATTACCACGTAGGTCACTGTACATGATCCAAAATTGGCCTCTCTCTTAAATATGACGTAACAGTGGCTGTAGCCACAAAAAACGCCATCTCATTGTCACTAGAGGTGTACCGAACTGTTCGCCGGTGGACAGTTCCCGGCGAACTTAGCATGTTCGCGTTCGCCGCTGCGGGCGAACATATGCGATGTTCGGTCCGCCCCCTATAATACATCATTGAGGCAAACTTTGACCCTGAACTTCACAGTCAGCAGGCACATTTCCAGCCAATCAGCATACCTCCCTCCCACACCCTCCCACCTCCTATAAATAAGCAAGGGCAGCATCCATCTTAGATCATTCTGAAGCAGTGTGCAGGGCCGCTGATAGGGCAGTACAACCAGCCCTGCTGTACCGGGCCCGGGCTCCATGAGCTCCACTAGGGGCCCGGGCAGCTTTAAAGTTAACTTCTGCCTAAATAAATAGAAATCCTTTAAATTCCATCCCCCACTTCAATTTCATTACAGGGTGTATAAATATATTTTCCTGGGCCCCATGAGGTCAACAGAGGGGCCCAGGAGGTGATAGCAGAGGAGGGACTTTATTTCCATTTTCGGGGCGTAGGCACACTAACCTTGTGCACTGTGAATATGCTGCACTGAATGAATATGTAGTTCCGGCCATCCTGGCGGAGTGATTCGTTTGTGCATGCTGTGGAATGAGGAAGTGACTGATGAGAGATGGATGAGAGGGCTCAGCTGTGCACAGACCAGCAGCACACAGTGACACTGACAGACTTCTATGGAAGGAAGGTACAGCTCCCAGACTCCCTGACTGTGTGCTTATAATCATATTCATTATGATGATCACAGCACAGCATGTACTTTATGGCTCTGTGTTATATGGCTGCTGGGTGCTGACTTTGTTAACTTATGGCCATTCTGATTGTAACACAGTGCAGCCTTAACAAAGTCAGCACCCAGCAGCCATGTGACACAGAGCCATAAAGTCCATGCTGTGCTGTGATCATCATAATGAATATGATTATAAGCATGAGTTGCTAGTTCACTCTTGTGTTTGGAAGGGGAAAGGGGGGAGTAAGAACATGCAGCTGAGCCATGTTTTTACCTCCCACTACCACCGCTCCCCTTAAATAGCCTTTCAACCAAGCTTTTTAATTAGTTCCGCCTGTCAGCTTTACATGCGGATCTGATTGAATGTTCCATGTAGGTCTATGGGGGTTTGGATGTAAATGGACTTGTGTCCATACACCCTCCTTCCTCCGGGTCTGCAGACCTAAATGTTATAGATCAAAGCTAGCATGATGTAAAATGGATATGAGTGCATTTACATCTGGCCACCCATAGAGACATTACAAGTCATTCATAGACAGGGCTATTGATTGGCATGATTTTGGGGCCCGAACCCATTGTGGATCAGTTCGGGGCTAGGCACTTCAAGGTCCTATGGATCCCAGGTTCTGACTTGCAAGAGGTTCAGGACTTCCTGATGCTATGGTCCTCAACAGACATTACCCCATTAGAAAAACACTTGAGGGTTCTCAGTGCAGGGCCACTGATAAGCCAGTACATCAGCTTAGCAGGGAGGGCCCAGGCAGCCTCACAGACAAAATGCATCCCCCGCTCATTCCACTCCTACTAGCTTAGGGGGTGTTATATACTACATGCAATTCCAGGGCCCCTTTCTGATTATGGGATGGTGGAGGCGGAGCAGTTGAGGGACTTTTTTTTTTTCAATTTTGGGCGCATGCGCATTCCCGCACCTGCTCCGCATGTTGCTGGCTGCTGTGCTAAAGTCCCGGATGCCTGCCACTGTGGCTGCCCATTGCCTACCCTGGCGGAGTGATCTTCCTCCGCTCAGGTCCCCACTCAGCAGCCGAGATCAAGAGGCTTATGTGAGGCGGGTGGCAGCAGCAGTGGCAAGGAGAGACAGCTTACAGTGAGCAGAGGGAGCCACACTATATTGTGGATGGAGCACATGTAAGCTGCAGGTTTAGTACGTTTCCTAAGTAAATTATTAACTTTTTTTCCCCACAGGTTTTTTATTTTGAATTGTACTGCAGCATGGAGAAGGGGCCCTAAATAAATAAGCATACTTTGCTTTGTAATATAAGACCCACCTAAATTAGTTTTGCTAATTTTAGCTAAAATTGCAGAATGTATTGAAGCCACTGCATCATGTGCCAGTAAAGCAGCTAGCATTTTCAAAAGCAATGGTCAGCAATGGCTGATTACAAATTTTTATAATCACTGTATTTCTTTAAGAGACCCTGCCATGTAACAAAATACCAGTGTGATAAGGTTCTGATGGCAGTAACAATTTTCCAAACGTAAAAGAGCAGTGCATGTTGTGAGCCTATATATCTCCATCTTCTGCTAGTTATACTGACTTTGCTGTATGCTTTGTACACAGATCAGTGATCTGGCTATTTAGTCTCACTGCAAAGCAAGGAGAAAAAACAGACTGTTCTGTTAGTAAAAGCAGCACATATAAGGCAGGGTCTGGGGCGGGACCAGGGGCGGAGTTGAGGGTGGGGCTAAAGGGGCCCCGTCAGGTAGGCTGTACGGGGCCCCATGATTTCTATCAGCGGCCCTGGCAGTGTGTGTTAGTGAGAGCAGGGAGAGCTGCTGCTGCTGTTAATAGCTAGGGACAGTTGTCAGTGTTCCTGGTCTTGCTAGTCAGTGTTCTTGGTCCACTACTGCTGTAAGGACAGCATCCTATTCCTGACAGCACCCCAAAAAGCCCTTCTAAGGGCTGGTATTTGTGTAATTTATATATATATATATATATATATATATATATATATATATATATATATCTAGTGTCCCAAAAAGCCCTTTTAAGGGCTGGTAATTGAGGATTTATATATATATATATATATATATATATATATATATATATATATATATATCTATTGTACACTGCAGTTGCCTGCCCGCTGTGTGTGAGAGGCCACAGACCTACCACAGACTGTACTGTGTGCACACCACACTCATTTCGGGTGGCACAGGCACAGTACCGTGCATTTTAAAAAATATTTTTTTTTTCCTCTGTCATAATTGCAGTGAGTGCTGTGTCAGGTCCACAGAGTGTACTGTACCCACTGCAGTGCACTGCCCACCACTGATATATATACGGTGGCACAGCATCTTGTTGCAAATTAAAAAAAATATATATATATTTTTTATTATTGCAGTTGCCTGGGCTGCCAGTGACTGTCAGATCCACAGAGTGTACTGTGCCCACTGTAGTGCCACTGCGTGCCCACCCACCACTGATATATATACGGTGGCACAGCAGCTTGCAAAGTAAACATATATATTTTTTTTATAATTGCAGTTGCCTGGGTGCCAGTGACTGTCAGGTCCACAGAGTGTACTGTGCCCACTGCAGTGCCACTGCGTGCCCACCACCACTGATATATACGGTGGCACAGCAGCTTGCAAATTAAAATTATATATATTTTTTTATAATTGCAGTTGTCTGGGCTGCCAGTGACTGTCAGGTCCACAGAGAGTGTACTGTGCCACTGCCCACCCACCACTGATATATACGGTGGCACAGCAGCTTGCAAAGTAAAAAAATATATATTTTTTTTATAATTGCAGTTGCCTGGGTGCCAGTGACTGTCAGGTCCACAGAGAGTGTACTGTGCCACTGCCCACCCACCACTGATATATATACGGTCGCACAACAGCTTGCAAATTAAAAATATATATATTTTTTTATAATTGCAGTTGTCTGGGCTGCCAGTGACTGTCAGGTCCACAGAGAGTGTACTGTGCCACTGCCCACCCACCACTGATATATACGGTCGCACAGCAGCTTGCAAATTAAAAATATATATATTTTTTTATAATTGCAGTTGCCTGGGCTGCCAGTGACTGTCAGGTCCACAGAGAGTGTACTGTGCCACTGCCCACCCACCACTGATATATACGGTCGCACAGCAGCTTACAAATTAAAAATATATATATTTTTTTATAATTGCAGTTGCCTGGGCTGCCAGTGACTGTCAGGTCCACAGAGTGTACTGTACCCACTGCCCAACACTCCTATAGGGTGGCACAGCACCTTGCACTCATAGTACAACACATTAAAAAAAAAAATGACAGGCAGAGGCAGGCCACCCCGCAAGGACCGTCGTGGTCATGGTGCTGTGATTTCCTTAGGCCCTAGAATAATGCCCAGTGTTCAGACGCCACCACAGACCCTGAACTCAAAAAATTCTGAGGACATAGTTGACTGGCTTACACAGGACACCCAATCGTCTACAGCTTCCGCTCGGAACCTTAATGCACCATCCTCCTCCAGCTCAGCTTCGGGCACCTCTCAATTTACCACTCGCCAGCCCGCCGGCACCACCACCAACACTAGCACCACAGCCACTTCACTTGATCCGTCAGAGAAGTTATTTTCACATCAGTTGGAAGAAATAAGTGATGCGCAACTATTAGTGCCAGAGGATGTAGATAACGGGGATATGTCTCAGTCAGGCAGCATTATACACATGGACGTACATTGTGATGATGATGATGATGTTGTACCTGCTGCTGCTGCCTTTGCTGAGTTGTCAAGTGAAGCGGCTGATGATGACGATGTGTCTGTGGATGTCACCTGGGTGCCTGCTCGAAGAGCAGAAGAAGAGGGGGAAAGTTCAGATGGGGAGACAGAGAGAAGGAGGAGGAGACGAGTTGGAAGTAGGGGGAGGAGGTCATCGCAAGGAACTAGTGGCGCAGTCAGACAGCATGTAGATTCGGCACCCGGGGTCAGCCAGACAGCACGCCAATCAACGCAAGCTGTTGCCACCACCAGAATGCCTTCCTTGCAAAGCTCAGCAGTGTGGCATTTTTTTTGTGTGTCTGCCTCTGATATCAGCGATGCCATTTGTAACCTGTGCCAAAAGAAACTGAGTCGTGGGAAGTCCAACACCCACCTAGGTACAACTGCTTTGTGAAGGCACATGATCTCACATCACAAACGCCTATGGGATCAACACATGAGTAAAAGCAGCACACAAACTGAAAGCCACCATCCTCCTCCTGGTCCAGCATCTTCAGCCACGTCAACCACTGCTGTCCTCCATGCCCCCTATCAACAATCCGCCCCTCCGCCTCTCACCTTCAGCAGTTCCTGCTCATCTGCCCACAGTCAGGTGTCTGTCGAGGAAATGTTTGAGCGTAAGAAGCCAATCTCACAGAGTCACCCCCTTGCCCGGCGTCTGACAGCTGGCTTGTCGGAACTCTTAGCCCGCCAGCTTTTACCATACAAGCTGGTGGAGTCTGAGGCCTTCAAAAAATTTGTCGCTATTGGGACACCGCAGTGGAAGGTACCCGGCCGAAATTATTTTTCACAAAAGGCAATCCCCAACCTGTACTCTATTGTGGAAAATGAAATCATGTCACGTCTGGCACACAGTGTTGGGGCAAGGGTCCATCTGACCACTGATAGCTGGTCTGCAAAGCACGGTCAGGGCAGGTATATCACTTACACTGCGCATTGGGTAAACCTGCTGGCGGCTGCCAAGCATGGAATGCGTGCCTCTGCTGCAGAGGAGTTGGTGACACCGCCACGACTTGCAGGCAGGCCTGCTGCCACCTCCTCTACTCCTCCTACTCCATCCTCTTTGCTAACCTCCTCGGCTGAGTCCTCTTCTGCTGTTGCGTCTTGCTCCACACCAACTGCACCCCCCAGCTCCCAAGGGGCTATTCCACATGCCGGATACGACAGTGTCACGCTGTCTTGGGGTTGACTTGCCTGAAAGCAGAGAGTCACACCGGACCAGCACTACTGTCCGCCCTGAACGCACAGGTGGATCAGTGGCTGACCCCGCACCAACTGAAGATCGGCAAAGTGGTGTGTGACAACGGAAGCAATTTGTTGGCGGCATTGAATTTGGGCAAGTTGACACATGTGCCGTGCATGTCACATGTGTTGAATCTGATTGTACAACGCTTTGTGCAGAAGTACCCAGACTTACAGGACGTCCTCAAGCAGGCCAGGAAGGTGTGTGGCCATTTCAGGCGTTCCTACACGGCCATGGCGCACTTTGCAGATATTCAGCGGCGAAACAACATGCCAGTGAGGCGCTTGATTTGCGACAGCCCGACACGTTGGAATTCAACACTGCTAATGTTCGACCGCCTGCTCCAACAAGAAAAAGCGGTCAACGAGTATTTGTATGACCGGGGTGCTAGGACAGCCTCTGCGGAGCTGGGTATTTTTTTGCCACGTTACTGGACGCTCATGCACAATGCCTGTAGGCTCATGCGTCCTTTTGAGGAGGTGACAAACCTAGTCAGTCGCACCGAAGGCACCATCAGCGACATCATCCCATATGTTTTCTTCCTGGAGCGTGCCCTGCGAAGAGTGCTGGATCAGGCCGTAGATGAGCGTGAAGAGGAAGAGGAAGAGTTGTGGTCACCATCACCACCAGAAACAGCCTTACCATCGCTTGCTGGACCTGCAGCAACACCGGAAGAGGAGTCTGAGGAAGAGGAGTCAGAGGAGGAATGTGGCTTTGAGGAGGAGGAACACCAACCACAGCAGGCATCCCAGGGTGCTCGTTGTCACCTATCTGGTACCCGTGGTGTTGTACGTGGCTGGGGGGAAGAACACACCTTCAATGACATCAGTGAGGACGAGGAATTGGACATGAGTAGCTCGGCATCCAACCTTGTGCAAATGGGGTCTTTCATGCTGTCATGCCTGTTGAGGGACCCTCGTATAAAAAGGCTGAAGGAGAACGACCTGTACTGGGTGGCCACGCTACTAGACCCCCGGTATAAGCAGAAAGTCTCTGATATGTTACCTAATTACCGGCAGGCGCAAAGGATGCAGCAGCTACAAAATAAGTTGAAAAGTATGCTTTACACAGCATATAAGGGTGATGTCACAGCACAACGGGAATCCAACAGGGGAAGAGGTGAAAGTAATCCTCCTCCTACCACCACAACCACGCCGGCAAGGACAGGACGCTTTACAGACGTCTTGTTGATGGAGGACATGCAGAGCTTTTTTAGTCCTACGCATCGCCACAGCCCTTCGGGGTCCACCCTCAGAGAAAGACTCGACCGACAGGTAGCAGACTACCTTGCCTTAACTGCAGATATCGACACTCTGAGGAGCGATGAACCCCTTGACTACTGGGTGTGCAGGCTTGACCTGTGGCCTGAGCTATCCCAATTTGCCATTGAACTTCTGGCCTGCCCCGCTTCAAGTGTGCTGTCAGAAAGGACCTTCAGCGCAGCAGGAGGTATTGTCACTGAGAAGAGAAGTCGCCTAGGTCAAAAAAGTCTTGATTACCTCACGTTTATTAAGATGAATGAGGCATGGATCCCGAAGGGACTGACAGTGGGGGATGCATTTGACTAAAAAAGGCCTGGTGATGACTGAGATGCCTTGGGCTAAAAATGGTCCACACGCTGCTATTTTTAATCATTCTCAGCATGCCGGATGACTTACGTGACGTCTCCGCCACCAACTACGGTTCAAGCCGCAATGTTTTAGTGCACTTTCTGCCTTGAAAACCTCAATTTTTCAGGCCGCTGCTAAAGCAGCGGCTGCAACAATACCTACTTTTTCATGCATGTGTACATGCCTAATTTTTCTGGCCTCTGGTGCTACACTGTGGCTGCAAAAAAACAAAAAAAAACGCACATACATCTGTCAATTCCCCTTTGTGATCGTTACCTTGTCGTGGTGAAGGGGCTTGCGTATCACAATGAAGCGATCACCTCTAGGAGTGTGTTGGCACACCCCAGATGATAAGGTCGTTGCTTCATTGTGAACAGACCAAAAGCGATCCGCGGGATGATTTTTCATAGAAAAAACATTCATTTTCTTTCATTCTTTCTGCGGAGCTGGGTATTTTTTGGCCGCGTTACTGAATGCTCATGAAAAATGGCTGTAGGCTCATGAGTCCTTTTGCGGAGGTGACAAACCTGGTGGTCAGTCGAACCCAAGGCAACATCATCGACCTCATCCCATATGCGTTTTTTCTGGAGCGTGCCCTGCGAAGAGTACTGGATCAGGCTGTAGATGAGCATGAAGAGGAAGAGTTGTGGTCCCCATCACCACCAGAAGCAGCCTTGTCGTTGTCAATTGCTGGACCTGTGGCAACGCAGAGAGAGGAGTCTGAAGAAGAGAAGTCAGAGGAGGAAGGTGGCTTTGAGGAGGTGGAATACCAGCCACAGCAGGCGTCCCAGGGGGCTTGTTGTCACCTTTCGGGGACCCTTGGTGTTGTACGTGGCTGGGTGGAGGAAGAGACCTTTAATGATGTCAGTGAGGACAAGGAACGGGACATGGCTAGCTTGGTATCCAACCTTGTGCAAATGGGGAGCTTGCGGTTGTGCAAATGGACTGACTGACTGACTGTTAAACGGGGAGTTTGGTCTGTCAGAGTTTGGTCTGTCACTGTGAAGCCGGCGTAACCCTTACACTACTTGACCGATACAACATCATACCTGATCGTATTCACACACTGGATGTTTTAAAGCACGTTATTCCAAACAATTTAGGAATGTTAGGTGATTTATGCCCTTTATGGATCAAAACCCGACTCTGCGTCAACTACGTAATTTTCCATGGGAGTTTTGCCATGGATCCCCCTCCGGCATGCCACAGTCCAGGTGTTAGTCCCCTTGAAACAACTTTTCCATCACTATTGTGGCCAGAAAGAGTCCCTGTGTGTTTTAAAATTCGCCTGCCTATTGAAGTCTATGGCGGTTCGCGAACATTTGCCGATGTTCGCGTTCGCCGTTCGCGAACGGCGAAATTTAGGTTCGCGACATCACTAATTGTCACTCATCTTTGCAGAGCACGATACACAAAACAACACAGCAAAGAACAGGGAGAACAGAAACAGGAAGAAGAAAAAATATAACAACATAGCAATAAATGATGAAACAGATGATGATTTTTCCTATTGGCTAATAAAAAACCGCCAAAGCTCAAAAAACGCCTGCAAAATGCCACATGGAAACGCCCCAAAAAACGCCCAAAAAACACGCATACGAAAACGCTACGCTCAAGTGTGAATGCAGCCTAAGAAGGAAAATAACTTTTGCTGTGTGATACAGTGCATCCAGAAAGTATTCATAGCACTTCATATTTTGTTATGTTACAGCCTTATTCTGAAATGGATTAAATTCATAATTTTCCTCAAAATTCTACAAACAATACCCCATATTGACAACATGAAGGAAGTTTGTTTGAAATCTTTGCAAATTTATTTAAAATAAAAAAAAAAAAAAAAAATCCCATGTACATAAGTATTTACAGCATTTGTCAAAACTTTGTTGACACGCCTTTGACACCAATTACAGCCTCAAGTCTTTTTGAGTATGATGCTACAAGCTTGGCACACCTATTTATGGGCAGTTTCTCCCATTTTTCTTTGCAGGACCTCTCAAGCCCCATTAGGTTGGATGGGGAGTGTCGGTGCACAGCCATTTTCAGATCTCTCCAGAGATGTTCAATCGGGTTCAAGTTGGGGCTCTGGATGGGCCACTCAAAGTTGTCACGTAGCCACGCCTTTGTTATCTTGGTTGTGTGCTTAGGGTCCTTGTTGAAAGATATACCTTTACCTCAGTCTGAGGTCCACAGTGCTTTGGAGTAGGCTTTCATCAAGGATGTCCCTGTACATTGCTGCATTCATCTTTCCCTCAATCCTGACCAGTCTCTCAGTTCCTGCCACTGAAAAAAATCCCCACAGCATGATGCGCCACCACCATGCTTTACTGTGGGGAAATGACACTTATCATTTAGGCCAAGGAGTTAAATCAGACCAGAGAATTGTGTTTCTTGTGGTCTGAAAGTCCCTCAGGTGCCTTTTGGCAAACCCCAGGCAGGCTGTCATGTGCCTTTTACTGAGGAGTGGCTTCCGTCTGCCCACTCTACCATACAGGCCTGATTGGTGGAGTGCTGCCGAGATGATTGTTCTTCTGGAAGGTTCTCCTCTCTCCGCAGAGAAACACTGAAGCTGTGTCAGAGTGACTATTGGGTTCTTGGTCACCTCCCTGACTAGGGCCCTTCTCCCCTGGTCGCTCAGTTTTTCCGGGCGGCCCGTTTTTGGAAGAGTCCTTGTTTTACCTAGCTTATTCTATTTACGGATGATGGAGGACACTGTGCTCATTGGGACCTTCAAGGCTGCAGAATTTTTTCTGTACCCTTCCCCAGATCTGTGCCTTGATGCAATCCTGTCTCAGGGGTCTACAGGCAATTCCTTGGTTTGTGCTCTGACATGCGCTGTTAGCTGTGGAACATTATATAGGCAGGCATGTGCCTTTCAAAATCATGTCCAGTCAACTGAATTTATCACAGGTTGACTGCAATACGGTAGTAGAACGCTCCTCTTTACAGTGAAAGGATCGCTCTTATCTCGAATGGAACACATCTTAATTATCCACCCCAACTCCCACATTCTGCACCTCCTCACTACTCCTCTAAGATTGGAAGAGGGGGGGGGGCATGTGGAGGAGGGTTATGGGGGTCTGTTTATGCTGGAAAGGGTAATGGGGGGAAGGGAATTTGTGCTAGAAGGAGGAATGGGGGGGGGGGGAATTTGTGCTAGAAGGAGGAATGGAGGGGGAGATGGGAATTTGTGTTAAAAGGTGGAATGGGGGGGAGGGGAGGAGAAGGTAATTTGTACTAGAAGGAGGAATTGGGGGGGTATCTGTTTGGAGGTGCAACAAACCGCAGTCACCGCTTTCCTCCCGCTATGCGGCCATGCTTGTGTCTTCTCTCCCTCCCCACCAACAAGAGACATGAGAGGAGACACGGGCTGAATCCTGCCTGTGTTCTGGGTGTGATTAGAAAGAAAAGGGGAGGGGGCAATATAATATGAAGGGGCACTGTAATTATTTAAGTGCCCCTTTCCAGTGCAGTCCCTTTATATCACAGTTCCCCTTTACATTACAGTGCGAAGGACCGTCTATGTGAATATCCCATCATCAACGCCTGTCCCACCACTGGCCTGCTAAAATTCCCAGGACTATTTTTCGTTCCAGTCTGGGCCTGAACACTTCCCCCATAGAAGTTGCAGATGAACTTGGACCCCCCACCCCTGCACAGCCTGCCACCTTGAATTTTCACAAACACCCCGAGTCAGAGACTATGTTTTTGTTATTTATTAGAGGGTTAATAATTTGGATAGGTATGGGAGGTTATGGGATGACCACTTGACTGTAACAACTTCTGGGACAACTTCCAATATATCTATATACAGTCTCTTCTCCTCTTTCCTCCTGTACAAACACTTGATGGCTCCTGCTGAATCACTCTTGGGACGACCTAACAGGCTCCCAGTCAGATTTAGCAACGACCCATTACAGGTAGGAATTCCCAGCACCTTTAAGTGTAGTTCAGATAGTGAAACAGCATGTAACTTCTTCTCTGTGGCTACTGATCCCAGCACCACCTCTTCGGGCACTGCCAACCCACCTGGCTGCAGCTGCCCCCTTTACCAGCCCTCCCGGCTGCCTCTTCACACCAGTCCTCCACTCTCAGGAGATCTCTCCGGGAAAGGCTAAAGACCTAAGCACACCGCTGACTTCAAAAGAGACAGGCTACTTTTGGCAGTCCCCCCCCCCCCTTTGTTAGTCCCCACAGTGTTGACTACTCACTCTGTCCTCTCTTGCTCCTGTGCCTCCAGGAAAGACTTCCTCCCGTGTGTTTTGGCAGGATCCTTTCAGCACCCGAGCCCCAGCCTAAGGCAGGACACACACCCTCAGACTTGGGGGCGCCCGTATTTGGCTCCATCCATCTTCTCATCAACTCTGAACAGCTTCCCTGTCCCTGCTGAAGAAAAGCATCCCCACAACATGGTGCTTCCACCACCATGTTTCATGGTGGGGATGTGGTGTTCAGGGTGATGTGCAGTGTTAGTTTTCCATCACATACAGCGTTTGCTTTTAGGCCAAAAACGTTAAATTTTGGTCCCATCCCTTTATGTGAAATCCCTGGTGTTCCTGATGGTCTCTCTGCTTTTCTATTGAAAACTGACCACAATAAGCAGGAGAATACAATGTGGTTAGTTCTTTAGCTATGCTGGGAACTCAGCCTGTTCTCCTCCAAGGATCAGACTTGTCCTGACACCCCAACACAGCCTTTTACTGGGAAACTCAGTGTGCTGTTGCTTCTCCTCCCCAGCTCTTATGCAGCTGAGAACAGAGGGAATGTGATCACCTATAAAAAAGGGGGGGGGGTATTTGTAATGTTTTTGTATATTTATACACAAATATTTTGCCTTTCATTTCTATTTTAAATGGAATGGGTTGTTATACAACGTGATCGTTTACAATCACTTTAAGTAAGTAATCTGGTAGGTAAGTAAATCTGCATAGTTATAATATTTTATAATTAAATATTCTGGTTAAAATATAACCTCAGCGGCAGCTGAGGCTTCTGGGTACGATACACATGTGCACACATACTTGGGCCAGTTTGGACTGGAGCCGATAGCCTACAGCATGTTTTGAAGTGTGGGAAGAAACACAGACCCAGGCCCCCAGTGCTACAAGGCATACGTGCTCCCCACTAAGCTACTATGCTTCCCCAAGAAAACAGTGGAAGTGCACAAATAACTACCTATAAGCAAAACAGGCTTTCTCCAACTACAAGCAGCCCACTCCTTTCTAGACACTTTTTGGTTACAGCCAGGCCTCTAACAGATGCCATCTGAGCCATAGCAAAAACCTGTGAATAGCCAAGAAAAAGAAGGACATACAATCTTGCTGCCTTTCCCTCCATAATTTTTCCAAAGTTTCCGAAATGACACCATCAAGCTTCCAATTCACTCATTTGTTATCTCTCGTCTTGACCATTGCAACCCTTTCTCTTTTTTGGCTGCCAGATGAATCCACCTTACCAACCATTCAATGTCTGCCACCCCTCTCTGCCAATCCCTTAATTTAATAAAACAGTAATTTACAAGGCCATCTTCAAATCTGCACCGAGCTACATCGCCAATCTTATCCTAAAATATTACCCATGGCATTCTCTTTGGTTCCGCTGAAGATCTCCTGCTCTCTGCTCTCTAGTTCCCTTGCCCTTCCTTCCATGACTTCTCCAGAGCCTCTCCCATCCATTGGAACTCCATACCACAATTTATCCAGCAATCTTCTACTCTGTCTGCCTCTTGGGCACTTTGAAAAGCAATCCCCGTTCAGACTGCTCTTAACAGATTATTTGACAGGGAGTGAGGAAGCATTGTCTCTCCTCCTTACCGTTCTCTTCAACCCCTTGGACCCCACCACAACCACATGCATTGCACATGGTTGTGGGGCAGTTGCAGAGCAGCCCCAATTCCTTCTGCAGCCAAGCTTATCTCTTCAGGGAAGCCTATCCTGCCTCTACCTGGAAACTTGTAGGCAAGTGCAGTTAGCCACTTTGCCATTAGGTGTCTCTGTACAAGAATAGTGTATGGTTATATTAAGTAAGCTTTTTTGCTGCTGGGCCCTTTTTAGGTAGAGCCCTCCTGCACTGATGTCATGGGTGAGACAGCACCCATATTAGTCAAATAGGGAGGGGCAGTCACTGTCTTGGGGAAGGGGAGCCAAACATCCCACACCTGTGAAAATGTAACCAGCACATGTAGGCCCTGGACAGGGGAGGAGATGGGGTTGGGTGGACCTGTACATAGGAGGAGTCAGCTGTAGTCATTCTGTCCCGTAAGTAGGTGGGGGCTTGGGCAGATTGTAAAAGGCCTTTTAGGTCAGGCTGGAGATCCCTGTGTGAGGCTGCTTCCCGGGAAGGTCCCAGGAGAGGTGTACCCAGCTAGGAGGTGTCTACAGAGAACACAGTTCTGTGAGTACTGACCCTGGGTGGAGAAGAGACTAGAGGGAGATGGCTGCACATGCTTTCACTGGTGATTACTGTGGACCACCCACTTTATGTGATTGACTGCGTATGTCAAAGGACTCCGGAATATATGTCCTAGTGATGTGACTGTCTTGCCATCCCCTGAACATCCACCTGCCATACCTTAAATCAGCAAAGTGCAGTGAAGGTAACTATCGTGTGGACATTCCTTCTTCTCTTTTTTAATTATTTATGGCCAGAAATGTCACGTGGAGACCTATGGTGAGGAACAGGGCACAGGATAGCGAAAGGGTTTGGCCTCAGCAGGTGGGATTGTGTTCTACCAGGGCTGAAGTGGGGGTACAGCCTTGTGCTTGGGTGCCAAAACTAGCCAACCGCTAAGCCCCTCTTACAAACCAGACTTTTACTTTCTCCATCTTCTCAAGCCCCACAGTTATTACCTTTTGAATCACTTGCTTCTCATTCTAACCCTCTTGTCTTGAATAGTATTGTAACTGCACTGTCTCCTTTTATTTTGCAAAGCACTGTGTCAACTGTTGGTGCTGTGTAAATCCTATATAATAATAATCAGGGCTTTTTTTTCAGTGGGAAAGTGGGGGAACGCAGTTCTGGCATCTCCAGCACCGAATGTATGTAATGGCGAGGGTGGTGGGGTGTGCTGGAGAGTCTGTTGTCAATGGATAGGATCTATTGTTGCTGTGGGTGGCTATTGTTGTTGGGATATACTGTTGAGAGAGGGGTCTATTGTTGCTACCTGCTGGAGGGTCAACTGATGCTGGCTTCTGGGAGATCAATTGTTGCTAGGGGGCTCTATTGTTCCTGGAAAGGTTTTATTTTGCAGGGGGGGGGGGTCAATGGTTGTTGGGAGGGATCTATTGTTGAGGGAGTGGTCTATTGTTGCTGCCTGCTGGAGGGTTGACTGATACTGGCTTCTGGGAGATCAATTGTTGCTGGGGGGGCTCTATATTTGCTGGGGAACCTGTTGTTCCTGAAAGGGACTTGTGTTGCTGGGGGGGGGGTCACTAGTTGTTGGGAGGGATCTAGTATTGAGGGAGGAATCTATTGTTGCTGGCTGCTGCAGGGTCTATTGATGCTGGCTGATCTATTGTTGCTGGGGGCAGGGGATCCAATGTTACTGGCTGCAGGAGATCTATTTTGCTGTTTTTCTTGTTATAATTAACACATTCTATACAAATTACTTAGCACCACAAAATTATACTTGGTTCTGTATAGACTAAAAAGGACGATACAGGGAGGTGGGTAGGGGGTTTGACCAAAGGAGAGTGCTCAGAGGTGGGTAGGAGGTGGAGCCAAGGGGTGACTGAGAAGGGGGGAGTACCTGCACCTTTTCTCTGAGAAAAAAAGCCCTGATAATAATAATTATAGTTAAAATATTACCTTTTTACAGTGAGAATCAAGACATACATACGACCAATTTTGGGCACATTTATAAAATCAACTATAGGCCAGTAAACAACTGAAAATACGAATGGATGGTCTGAAATTCCTTTCCAGGTTACAATAACATCTCAATATGTGTATTTCGTCAAAGGTAATAAGCGTCTCCCTTCAAGTGAAGCTGGAGCCCAGGGGAGGACTAGGCCAGGGGGGCAGGGGGGAAATTGCCCCCCGGGCCACTCTGATGCTCCGCAAAAAGACTGCATCGCTTCTGCCACAGACTTGCCTAAAGTATTCCTGGTGAAGCGAAGTAAAATGTCCCCACTGCTAACCTACTATATGCGGAATGAAGACAAGGACAAAGCGTTGACCTCCCCCCCACCAGCATGGATGGTGTAAACTGTGTCTGAGCAGAGGCTGGTTTCATACCCCACTGGAGACTCTCCTTCCCCAGGCAGCCCCGATCAAGCTGTCCTAGCTCCCCCCAACCAGCCCCCTGCTAACCAGGTCGGGAACCCGAGTTCGACCAGTGAGTAGAAAGTACTGCACCATGCGCCTCTGGTTTGTACTTTTCCCCCTGGGCCGAAAGTTGTCAGTCAGCCCCTGCTGGAGCCCTATATTCATATTACATGCAGGATTAGTGGGTTCTCACAAAAAAACACACATAGCCCACGGACTTTCAAAGAGTTGTACCCAAAACAAGTCAATATATCCTTTAAAAATCCAATTTTTATTCACATCCAATTGTATATGAAGAAAAGTTTGATTTTTTTTAAGTATATATTGACTTGTTTTTGATACAACTCTTTGAAAGTTCCGTGGGCTATGTGTGTTTTTTGAGAGTTCTCATTTATTTAGGGACTGATCTGCACCCATATCCATGGTAAAGTTGGCCTTCAGTATTTCGTGTATAGGATTAGTGGGCCCACTGCTCTTACTGACATCGGTTGACAGACACAGCTTCTTCTAATTCCATACAAATATTTCCGGGCTCTTCTGTTAGAGTGACACGATGACAAAGTGATGCACACTGAGACAGTGCCCTTCCCTTATGCAGAGTGTGTGTGTGTCGCTCTCCCCTCCATTATGGCGCCATTATACATGATTGTACCTCTTTGTCATAGAAGGTCAGGCCAACAGGGTTCATTGTATTAACCTCCGGTGATATGTACAGGTCTTCTGTAGGCAGTGAGTCATCAGAGAAGACAAAGATGAAGAACGTCCTTCCTGTTTAGTATTGTCCTCCCTCCACAATCAACCGAATGAGTCACCCCCTCACCCAATTACACTCTGCGAATCGTGCATTCGGGAACAAGGGGATATCAGCAGAATGTAAATTATTCTAGAAAGTACACCACTTCATAGAATAACATCTAAAAATATGAAATCCCTTCCAAATTATTGCTGTACAGAAAATATATGGTTTCGGTTTTGCGCCACAGTTTTGCATTATCTGGGCAGTCCATGCCTTGCCGGGTTAATGCCCCTCATGCCATAGGTCAAGTTGTCAATTCTATTGTCTGAGCTTGTATTCATTTCCTTTTTGATCTTAACCACTTCTGGACCGGAAGATTTTCCCCCTTAAGGACCAGGCCTTTTTTTGTGATTTGGCACTGCGTTATTTTAAGGGAAAATTGCGCGGTCGTGCGATACTGTACCCAAAAAAAATTGATGTCCTTTTTTCCCCCACAAATAGAGCTTTCTTTTGGTGGCATTTGATCATGGATGTGATTTTTATTTTTTGCGCTATTTTGTAAAAAAACAAAACAAAATGTTTTACTTTCTGCTATACAATATTCCCAATAAAAAAAAAATGTAAAAATCTAATTTTTTTCATAATTTCTTGCCAATTTGTATTCTGCCACATATTTTTGGTAAAAAAAAGTCCTAAGAAGCCGATTTTGATTGGTTATCGTGTCTACAAACTAGGGGAAAGATTTATTTCATTTTTATGTATTTTTTTTTTTTTTTTACTAGTAAAGGTGGCGATCAGAGATTTTTTAGCGGGACTGAGACATTGGGGCGGACAGATGACATTACTACAGTAATCAGTGCTAAAAATATGCACTGTTACTGTAATGACACTGGCAGGGAAGGGGTTAACCCAGGGGCGATCAAAGTGTGAGCCTAGGGGGTGTTTTATAAATGTGAGGGGGGGGGGGTAGGCTTGTAATATCAACACAGAGACCTGTGTTCCTAAATAGCAGGAGCACAGGGGCTTTGTGTTGATAGCAAAGAGAACAACTCTCTGCCGTGTTTACAACAGCAGACCGCCGTTCTCTCTTCATTGGGAGCGATCGCGGGTGCCCGGTGGCAATCGTGGCCGCCGGCCCCACGCCTCGGCTTCCCCGCTGGCGAGTGGGTGCAAACGCGTGCCTCCAGCAGCGTGCGCGTACCCACAGGGTTGCTCCTGTGAACCGCCGTAGGACCAGAAGTGGTTAAAATAAGATTCCAGCTGCATTAAAGAAACAAAAGTTTCAATGACAGAGCTCGTTAAAGTCGTTGTATAGCCTAAAAGGGGAAGCTCCGCTTGTTTGCTCCCCCCATCCTCCCCCCCCCCGTTTTTCTTAGGTACCCTTCCCCACTTCCGAGTGATCTTGCAGCGGCGAGGTCCCCCGAAAGTTCAGCCCCCCCCTCCTTCCCTCGCCGCTGGGACATTCATAAAGCGCAGCATGCTTTGTGCATGGGCAGAAAGGAACCGGCTGTAAAGCTGCAAGGCTTCACTGCCAGTTTACCCTCCAAGGAATGGCGGCAGCAGCACCCGGGAGCCGATAAAAAAAAAAATCGCCTGGGGTGCTGATATCGCGGGATCTCTGGACAGGTAAGTGTCCTAATATTAAAAGTCAGCAGCTACAGTATTTGTAGCTGCTGACTTTAAAGTTTTTGGTTGGGGGTGGGGAGCTGGAGCTCCTCTTTTAGGTTTGAAAAACCTTCTGTAGTTCCCCCCCTCTTTTTTTTACCTGAGTCCGATCTGATGGGCGGCTCCAGCTGCTGTTGCTCTCCTCATTGGACAGATTGATAGTAGCAGCTCCTGCTGGGGTCAATCAAAAGCTGTGATACATGAGCAGAGGGTGGGGCCGAGTCCTACTGTCTGTGTCAATGGAGGTAGCAGGACTCGGGAGCGAGCCTGCACGGGTGCCCCCATGGAAAGTGGCTTTCCATGGGGGCACCTGCTGAAGAGGAGGGGCCTGGAGTGCCGATGGGGACACCACTCCATGAAGGTAATACACTTTTTTTCAAGAGACAATTGGGTCGTTAGATAGATTGTTAGACAAGGGTAATGCAGTGCACCTTAAGTAGAGGGCACTGTGCTCAGGGCTGGGGGCAATGACACCCTACACCACGGGTGCTCAACCTGTGGCCTGAGGAGCCCTCTGATGTGGCCCTCAACCTAAAACCAGGGAAGAATACTTTTATTATATCCTGTGGAATGCAGGAATTTTGGTGCGCTTTCAGAAAGTGTGCCACATCCGCAAGATATGATAGAAGTCTATGGCAAAAGTCAGCTAACTTGCAGGTAAACTGCAGTGCATCAGTGTAAAAGCAGCCTTATAGGGGGCTCAGGACAGTAAGGGCTTGTTTACATTTGCAGTTTGGGGGGCGGTAAACCCCAATAGTTGAGACATGTTTTTACGACACCACTGGTCTAGCATCAGGGGTCACAATGGTGACTCTGACCTAAGCTCAATGGGACCTGTGCAGCCTCCCTGTCACATTTTGTTTAACACTTGGACAGGAAGTGCGACATATACAGGAACCCATCCTTTTCCTCCTGCAACCGCTGAAAGCCAGCTTCCCCTCCTCTCCCTCGCGCTGGAATTCAGTGGCTGCAGGAGGAAAATTATTATTATGCTAGTCAAGAATAAAAGTTCAAAATTCTGAACCATTTGAATTCACTGTGACCTAAATCACTTAGGTGGCCCTTGCCCTTCAAAACGTTGAGCACCACTGCCCTACACTCACAACTTTTTGCTTAGGGCTTGTTTACATGTGTGGTTGAGGGGCAGCAAAAAGCCATGGTTAAGCCACCTTCCCTTTAGCTGCACATGCCGTGGCTGTGATGCTTTGCTACACAGTGGTAGAAGGGTTTACACCACGGGCGTAGCTACAGGGGTTGCAGGGGTTGCAATTGCAACCCGGGCCCCATGCTCCAGGGGGCCTGTGCAGCTGCCCTGTACACCTGGATAGGAGGGGTGGGGGCAGCATGTAGAGAAATCACTGTCCTCCTTTTCCCTCCTGTAGCTGCAGGAGGAAAGTGGAGGAGATTGGTTCTTCTGTATGCCACTCATCTTATCACGAACGCTGTTCTGTTGTCTCTGGGCCCCTGTGTGCTCCCCTGCCCCCCCCTACTGTGCTGCCCCCCCCTACTGTAATGCCCCCCCCCCCCGTGCTCCCTCCCCTCCCCTGCCGGCTGCTGCAGGGGATGTGTCACAATAGAGAACCAGGAAGGGGTCAGTAAATATATAATTTACCAGCTCCTTCCTTTTCTGAATGGACAGAGTCATAGTCAGTGACATTGTAAAAAAATAAAATGATAAAAAATAATACAATTAAAGTACCAAAAAATAAAAACTACTGACACCAGTGGGTGAACTTCCAGGATCACAAAGGTCCCACTTGCGACCGGGCCCTGGTATTCCACCACCATGGGGAGGCCCCAAGATGGCAGGAAGGGGGCCCACTGCAGAACTTGTGAAAGGGTCCCGCTGTGGTACCATAATAAAGGGCCCCACAATGAGAGTCAAGGGCCCCAGGATCAGTGGCCAGGGGGCCCTTCATGGTTTCTTGAACCGGGGCGCAGTAGTCCAGCATTTAGGCGTTAAAACAGGTGTCTCTCTGAAGAGCGTTCTGAATACAGATACCTCTTAAAAGAGCAAAGCACATGTGAACCAGCCCTAAAGCTGGCCGCTCATGGATCAAAATTCAGCTGGTTTAGCAGGGACTGGCTGATATTCAAACCATGTATGGCCAGGGCTGCTGTTAGAAATCAAGGGGCCCCATACAGCCTACCTAAAAGGGCCCCCCCCTTCCCGGCCAAAAGTGACTGAGGAGGTTGATTTATTACTCCCTTTCTTTGCAGCCTCAGCAGCACAGAATAATGAATAGGAAACGCTCTGAGACTTGTTTACTATGCTTCAGTGATGAATGGACACAGGAGTGACTGGTACTGATCACTCACTGTGTTCATTCAGGAAAGAAAGGGGCCAGTAAATTACATATTTACCGACACCTTTGGTTACTCTCTATCCTGAAGCATCTCTCTTTGTGCTTGCAGTAGCTGCTGGTGGGAGAGGAGGGAAGCTGGAAGTGATGTGGGGGAAAGGGGCAACCTGGGACCCTAGAAAGCAGATGGAAAGGCCATATGTGCGAGGACCAATCCCCCTGCAGGGCAGTCGGAGGGAGAAAGAGGAAGAGAAGCTGGTAGAGCTGCATTGGAGAGGAACAGTGGCTGAAATAAGACAGTACAGCTGCCCTCCTGCTCAGCAGGTGCCTGGGCCCCCCTTTTGAACTGATGGTGTACGGGCCCAGTACAGGAGGGCTCTGGTAGATGCGTTTTTGTACAGTGAATCCATGTCACACAGGCATATAGTTCAAGGCCTGGTAGCCCACTTTTATTTAAAGAGAAAAAGCAAAAGTCCATCCAGGATTCCCACGCAGGGGTTTTAACTTCAGTCAGCAAACACAAATGAAAAATACCGAGCCACCTGGCTCTCTGGTCAGCAGTACCTCAGCTTGCTTTGGTTTCCTAGGCCATTTGCTATTCAAGCTCTCTCTCAGCCTAGCTGACAGCACCTTGCTGTTCAGACTAGCGATCAACTGATATCGTTTTTTTTTGTTTTGAATGCTGTAATTTTTTTGAATTTGGCGCCGAGTACCCGGAAGTGATGTCCATCACTTCTGGCTTTTTGCATGGAGACCCGATGAGAGCTGAATGCAGCTTTGATCAGGTCTTCTCTTCGGCGGCCGTGCAGGATGGTTGCCCGGGTCTCCTGAAGGGACGGGAGACCCGGGCGAGCCGTGGAAGGAGGCGGGAGGGGGGGCGTCCCCTCCCGCTTTTTGTAATGACAGCCGCATCGGTTGTCATTACAAGATAGCCAACCGTCGCATATGGATGCCGGTACCGGGGTGATGCCTCTAGCTGCAGGCATCACTCTGGTACAAGCTCTTTCCGCAATATAGGTCACCTTGGTGGCCGATTCCGATATATCGGGGAAAGTGCAGTCCGGCCCTCGATATATCGGCTTTGCAGATAATCAGTAAATCTCTAGTTCAGACCCACGTGGCCTCTTGACAAGGTTTTCCCAATATATCTCCAGCTTGCACCCAACAGAGACTTCCAGATTCTCTCCAGTCCCCCTAGACCAGTGAACATGGCACCCCAGATGTTTTGGAGCTACATTTCGCCATGATGCTCATGCACTCTGCAGTTTAGTCAGGACCGGCCCTTCCATGGGTCCCGCTGGATCCATTGGACCCAGGCGGAACTTTGAAAGTGGCAGAAAATTGACGCCCAAGATTTATTTTCCAGCAGTTTTTTGTGTCATCAGTTTGCGCGCATTATGGGCGGCATTTCTCCATCTCATACTGCCGTCTGTAGTGCAAACTGATGAGTATGAGGAGGTGGAGCGTCTCCTCCTGGGAACATCCCTTGTGTGATTGTGGTGTGCGTAATGACATCAGACATCAGCGCACTCCATCTTACGCAGGGCAGGCTGGATCTTCTAGGGTGGTGCTTGCGGCAGACACAGTAGTGACACGAGGAAAGACAGGGGGTGTTTGGTGGACCGGTCTGGTGGTTAGTTATGGAAGAAGAAAATAGTATTTATAATATAATATAATATAATATAATATATATAATATTTTCTAAATTTCGTTCCTGGACCCAGGCAGCACAATGTCTTGGGCCAGCCCTGAGTGTATTTGAGCATCATGGGAAATGTAGTTCCAAAACATCTGGGGTGCTAAAGCTCGCCATCACTGCCCTAAACTCACAGGGCTCTGCAGCTTCCTCAGTCCCCAGACCCTCTCTTGGTCTCCCAGACTCTTGGAACTGGCCACCAGATTTTCCCAGTCATTGGACCCGGAATCCCCTTAATTCAGGCATGCAGTCGACCAACAGGGGTGCTATGCTATACTGACAGGGCTCTGTCTTCAAACCGCTCCAATTCCCACCACCTACTGCTCCCACCAGCCCATTGATTTAAGGGCTGCGTGCACCTGGGAACAACACCCGGACACAGGGTTGGAGATTCCGTCCTGCCAAGACTCTTAGGAATCTCTAAACTATTAAGCCCCATACGAAAATAGCAAAATCCAGAAAAAGCTGCCGGAGCAGTTTTCTTCTCTCAAAATAAATGCTCCATAGTCCTGCACATGCAAACTCTGCGTCCTTTTTAATCGCTTGCCAATGTAAATATACAACGGCAAGGCAGCTCTGCTGCACAGGAGCACGTTCCTAGTATGTGATCTGGCACTTCAGGGGCTGGGGCACGCGTGCACGCCGGCGGCGAGTCCTCTGCCTCTGTGATTGGACACAACGGGAGCTGATCGGCGGGTATGGCGGACTGGATGTCCGCTGGCAAATGCCGATCATTCGATACACAAGCAGAAGGGCGGTCTTAATGGCGGAGGATAATGGAAGATAACGGCTGACAATGGATGACAATGGATGACAACGGATGACAACGGAAGACAATGGATGACAATGGATGACAACAGGAGACAATGGATGACAACGGATGACAACAGATGACAATGGATGACAATGGATGACAACAGATGACAACGGAAGACAATGGATGACAACGGATGACAATGGATGACAACAGGAGACAATGGATGACAACGGATGACAAGAGATGACAATGGATGACAACGGAAGACAATGGATGACAACGGATGACAATGGATGACAATGGATGACAACAGATGACAACGGAAGACAATGGATGACAACGGATGACAATGGATGACAACAGGAGACAATGGATGACAATAAATGACAATGGATGACAACGGAAGACAATGTTATTGGGTTGGTGAAATTCTCGCGCTGTCACTTTATATGAATCCTAAATTCCTTTAAAGCTGCAGGTACTGTTATTGGTAACCTACACAATTCAGAAATGTATAACAGGGGGGAGTACCGCGCTTAAAAGGTGCTTAGTGCATGTTAATCATACATTTAATAATTTACTTTCAGTGCTTTCAAATGTTTAAAATAAAATATAAATATTCTCCAGTGTATAAAATTATATAAATATTCTTCAGTGCATAAAATTTAAAAAAATTCTCATTAATAAATAAAATATTTCTTACAAGTGATGTAAATATGTGCTATAAACTATCCTTAAATATATCAAAATTTGTAAAAATGAAACATAAAAATCAAATGCCAGTGATAAATTATGTGCTTATAAGTTTCCAATAATTAAATAGTTCAAAAGTGAAAAAGTGCCAAAGTGTCCTTGTATATATAAATAAAATGGTGTATATTCAAACGCCTTTTCTTTCCCAAAATTCATGCAGGTGCTCTTCCA
The DNA here is from genome assembly GCF_965119305.1 of Pelophylax lessonae. Lineage (NCBI taxonomy): Eukaryota > Metazoa > Chordata > Amphibia > Anura > Ranidae > Pelophylax > Pelophylax lessonae. Next base: position 37,454,726 of record NC_138772.1, read on the forward strand.
TGCAGTGGCCACTAGGTGTCCTAAGCGCTCACCTCAATTGGCTTTATAACCAGCTTTGTATGGTATCATATGTAATCCTCCTTTTCTATGGTTGATGGGTCCGGTCACTAATTCTCACACTTATCCCTTTTAACGCGATATTCCAGGGGGTGTGTGTGGAGCCTTTGAATCTCCAAAATAAATGGGGCCACAATAGTGAGGTACCGTTTGGTGATTTTATTAAAAGAGATAAAAATAACAGACTCACATTTTCCTTCGTCTTTGCCAATGCATAACAATTGTAATGTCGCTACGTCACTTCCGGTTTGGCGTCCTACGCGTTACGCTGCGTGCCCACACAGCTTCTTCCAGGGATACCTTGCCTACCATTGTGACGTTCTATTTATATCACTGAAGCCGGAAATAGGTTTTCCGCCATATTTGTTGTTTATATAAGATTTAATAAGAACCGGAAGTGGTGCTATGGCCATTTTCTTGGAGTCTATTACGACATCGTTCCCCTTACTCTCTTTTTCTCCACATCTATAAATAATACACTAATATTGCATATTCCCCTTTACCATTAAAATCCTTTTATTCATTATAATAACGTTAAAATCCATATCTAAACCCAAATTGATCTAAAATAAAAACCGGAAGTGATGTATCGGCGAATCCATATACTCAATGATATAATGTTGTATACAATCACTATGTAATTATGTGGATCATTATACATTCCATTTGATGTATTATTGTTCTTCTATATCTTAAATCTACCCTTAACTTTATAATGACCTATTATTATTGTATTATATTTCATCTTCACCTACTTTTACTATGCTCCATTTATATTATTATTTATATCCAACTTTTTCCTTATTTCTTATTTTTGTCAGACTTAAGTACACTTTTACTTCTTTTCTTATATATATTAGGACTTTTTGGGGTATATTTTCTCTACGTTCTTCGTCCACTATTTTATAAAACCTAAAATTTTAAAAGATTAAAATCTTCCTCTAAAATAATTTTCTAAAAATTACTTATAAAACAATTCACATCAAATTCAATATTTAACCCATTTGGTGTTAAACAATCCAGTGTGTGAATCCAGTATGATTCCCTTTGACTTAACGTACGGATTTTATGACTTCCTCGCCAATGCCTCTTGTATGGTTCAATTGCCCAAAATTTCAGATGTGTGGGGTCCCTTCGATGGTATTTATCAAAATGCCTGGATACACTGTGTTTATCATAACCATTTTCAATGTTTTTCACGTGTTCCTTTATCCTGATTCTTAGTAATCTCTTGGTGCGGCCCACATACTGTAGACCGCAACTGCACTCTAGACCATAGACTACTCCTTCTGTATTGCATCCGATGAAATCTCTTATTTTGTATATTGTGTTCGTTCTTGTGGATTTAAATTCATCTATTTTTCCTTTTGGTTTTCTTGTGTGGAGGCATGCATAACATCTTTTGCATGGATAAAATCCCTTTCCTGTAAAAAATGTGAATTGTGCTTTAGGTGGATCCATAACTGTTTTCACTATCATGTTTCTGATGGTTGGTGCCCGTTTGTATACAAATGCTGGGTGTTCCGGTAATGTGTTCTTCAAGTGTTTGTCTCTCTTTAAGATGTGCCAATGTTTTTTTATAATTTTCTCCACTTTCTTGTGTTGCATACTGTACTCCATTACTATAGGTAATTTTTCCATAAATTTACTCTGAGTTTTGTTTTTGTCTTCTAATAGATTTTTTCTTTCAATACTTCTGACTTCATTAATCTTTTCTGTTATAAATGTTGTTTCATAGCCCTTTTCTATAAATCTTTTGCCTATAATATCTGCCTGTTGTTCAAAATCTTGGTCCTTTGTGCAATTTCTTTTTATTCTTAGGAGTTGTCCTTTTGGGATGTTGAATAGCCAGTTATTGTGATGACAGCTGTTTATTGGCAGGTAACTGTTTTTATCTACTTCCTTAAAATGTGTCTTTGTGTTGATCTTTCCATTTTCTTGTGTGATAACTAGATCTAGATATTTTACTTCCAGATTGCTTATGTCCCATGTCAATCTAATGTTCTTATCATTTTCATTTAATTTATTTAAAAATTTAATCAAAGTTTTTTTATTCCCTTGCCATAAAATCAGTCCGTCATCTATAAATCTCTTGTATAAAATCATCTCCTCTGGGTTATTATTGAAAATATTTTCTTCTTCCCACTGTGACATAAAAATGTTAGCGACGCTTGGAGCAAATTTCGAACCCATGGCTACTCCTACTTTTTGGTAATAATAAGTTTTCTTGTACCAAAAATAATTTTTCTTCAGGCAGAAATCCAGGCTTTTAATTATGAATTTTCTTTGCTTACATACCAAATTGGTGTATTTCCTTAATGCCCATTTCACTGCTTCACATGCTTCAGTGTGGTTTATAATGGTGTACAATGCTGCGACATCGATGGTTGCCATATATACATTCCTATCAAAATGAGGTAGATTTTCAATTATTTGAAGAATGTGTTTCGTGTCTCTCACATAAGCTGTTGTGGCTGGTATTATCGGTTGTAAAAACGTGTCTATATATTGGCCTAATCTTGCTGTTAAGGACTCTATTCCATTGACTATCGGTCTTGGGGGTGGGTTTTCTCTGTTCTTATGTAATTTTGGGATTGTATATATGATTGGGGTTCTGCATGCCTCTGGTGATAAATATTTAGCTTCTTTCTTCGTTAACACTTCTTTTTTTAAACCAAGATGAATTAATTTTTCCAATTCTTTTTTATATCTTCCAAGAGGATTACTCGATAGTTTTTCATATGTGTTTTCATCTCTTAACATTTCCATCATTTGTTCTTCATATTGTTCTTTCGTGACAATCACAATTCCTCCTCCCTTGTCCGCCGGTCTTATAACTATGTCTTTTCTCTTTTTCAATTTATTGAGGCCTGTTTTCATTGCTCTGGATTCATCATATTTGTTTATTTTCAAATTTTTCACATCTTCTAAAACCAAATCCTTAAAAACACTAATAAATTTATTGTCTGTGTTCTGTGGGTTAAAAACTGATTTATTGCGTAAAGTGCTGTGTTGGATATCATCTTTATTTGAGGTAGTTGTTGTTTGTCTTGCTGATTGTCTGGTTGTGGTGATCGTTGTATGTCTAACCGGATTGCTTAAAATATACTTTTTTACATTCAGTTGTCTCACATATTTCTGAATGCCTATATATGTACCAAATCTATCTAAATTTTTTTTTTTTTCTTTTTTTTCTTTGGGGCATATTTCAAACCCCTATCTAAGACAGTTAATTCTTCTTGTGTTAAAATTTTCTCACTCAAATTGAATACCCCTTGTCCTATTTGTTTCTTTTCCTTTTGTTTTCTCTTTCTTCCTCTACTTCCTCTCTTTTTTCCGTGCTGTTTTTTTGATTCTTTGGTTCTTCTTTCTTTTTTGGTGTGTGAGTGTTCTGGCCCTTCTCTAAAAAAGGCCTGCTTTGTTCTTTTTCTTTTTTTTGTGATTGTTCTTTACTTCTCTCTTCTTCTCTATATTGATTTTGGGGTACTCTTCTATCTTCTTCCTGAAGATCTCTTAATGGAGCATAGTAATTGTGTACTGGTATAGGGCTTCTTTCTTGTTCGTGATAATATTGTTCTGGTGGTCCTCTTCTTTGTCCATTATAATATGTCTGATCTTGTGGTGGTCCCCATCTGGGTCCATTATTATAGTATGATTGATCTTGTGGTGGTCCTCTTCTTGGGCCATTATAATAAGGTCTTCTATTGTTCCTCCAATAAGGTGGTCTTCTCCACCCATTATTTGGGGTATGTTGACCCCTAGGTGCTCCATATTCCATATGTCTTGGCGGGTGATTATAGTAACCTCCATTATTATTTTGGTTATAATAGCCTTGTTGATAATGTGGTTCATCATATCTTCTCTGTTGGTCTCTTGGTTCATATGGTGATCTTCTTTGTTCATATTGATTCGGACGTGGTGATCTTCTTTGTTCATGTCCACTTTTCCTTCTTTCTTTTTGTTTAGGGGTTCTTGGACTATTTTCAGTTGTGTTTTGGTATAGTGTGTAATTACTATCTTCTTCCGAGGTGCTGGGACTTCTTTGATGGGATCTGGGTGTTTCTAATATACTGACTGGTCTTATCGGTGTTAGATCCAGTCTGACTGTTTTTTCTGGAGTTGAGTATGTGGAGATTGGGTCTAATTCTTCCAATTTATTTTGCCATTTGAATACCTTATCTTCCTTGTAATCATTTATGTCCCTCATATATTTTTTAGTTTTCCTCTGTTGTACTTCTTTGTCTTTGGACATAAGATCTTTGTTTAATTGTGTTGTTAATCTTCCAAATTCTGCTGTTTCCTTAAATGGCTCCAGTGTTTCTTTTAGTTCAGTTATGCAGTTTTCTATTCTTTTTAACTTTCTTTGTTTCCTTTTAAGTAGGAACTGTATCAATTCTAGGCCCTTATCGTTAAAGAAATGATACCATTCCTCAATTGCTTCTTTGTCTACTAAACCATCATTTATTGGCACTTCCCATCTTAATCTTCTTGGGACTATTTTATCTTTTAAATATTTATCAAATGTATTGATGTCCCACCATAGACTAATTTTCTTCTCCATATTGTGTCTAAGTTTCCTAATTAAATTATTTACATCACCTTCCTTATTACCACTTTTGGAATTCTCATTGAATATCTCATCCAAATCAATCTTTCTTTCTTCTACAAAGTTAAAGATTTCCATGACTGCTGCAAGAATTAATTGTTTGGTTTACAACTTAAAAGATATTGGGTTGGTGAAATTCTCGCGCTGTCACTTTATATGAATCCTAAATTCCTTTAAAGCTGCAGGTACTGTTATTGGTAACCTACACAATTCAGAAATGTATAACAGGGGGGAGTACCGCGCTTAAAAGGTGCTTAGTGCATGTTAATCATACATTTAATAATTTACTTTCAGTGCTTTCAAATGTTTAAAATAAAATATAAATATTCTCCAGTGTATAAAATTATATAAATATTCTTCAGTGCATAAAATTTAAAAAAATTCTCATTAATAAATAAAATATTTCTTACAAGTGATGTAAATATGTGCTATAAACTATCCTTAAATATATCAAAATTTGTAAAAATGAAACATAAAAATCAAATGCCAGTGATAAATTATGTGCTTATAAGTTTCCAATAATTAAATAGTTCAAAAGTGAAAAAGTGCCAAAGTGTCCTTGTATATATAAATAAAATGGTGTATATTCAAACGCCTTTTCTTTCCCAAAATTCATGCAGGTGCTCTTCCATGCAGTGGCCACTAGGTGTCCTAAGCGCTCACCTCAATTGGCTTTATAACCAGCTTTGTATGGTATCATATGTAATCCTCCTTTTCTATGGTTGATGGGTCCGGTCACTAATTCTCACACTTATCCCTTTTAACGCGATATTCCAGGGGGTGTGTGTGGAGCCTTTGAATCTCCAAAATAAATGGGGCCACAATAGTGAGGTACCGTTTGGTGATTTTATTAAAAGAGATAAAAATAACAGACTCACATTTTCCTTCGTCTTTGCCAATGCATAACAATTGTAATGTCGCTACGTCACTTCCGGTTTGGCGTCCTACGCGTTACGCTGCGTGCCCACACAGCTTCTTCCAGGGATACCTTGCCTACCATTGTGACGTTCTATTTATATCACTGAAGCCGGAAATAGGTTTTCCGCCATATTTGTTGTTTATATAAGATTTAATAAGAACCGGAAGTGGTGCTATGGCCATTTTCTTGGAGTCTATTACGACATCGTTCCCCTTACTCTCTTTTTCTCCACATCTATAAATAATACACTAATATTGCATATTCCCCTTTACCATTAAAATCCTTTTATTCATTATAATAACGTTAAAATCCATATCTAAACCCAAATTGATCTAAAATAAAAACCGGAAGTGATGTATCGGCGAATCCATATACTCAATGATATAATGTTGTATACAATCACTATGTAATTATGTGGATCATTATACATTCCATTTGATGTATTATTGTTCTTCTATATCTTAAATCTACCCTTAACTTTATAATGACCTATTATTATTGTATTATATTTCATCTTCACCTACTTTTACTATGCTCCATTTATATTATTATTATATCCAACTTTTTCCTTATTTCTTATTTTTGTCAGACTTAAGTACACTTTTACTTCTTTTCTTATATATATTAGGACTTTTTGGGGTATATTTTCTCTACGTTCTTCGTCCACTATTTTATAAAACCTAAAATTTTAAAAGATTAAAATCTTCCTCTAAAATAATTTTCTAAAAATTACTTATAAAACAATTCACATCAAATTCAATATTTAACCCATTTGGTGTTAAACAATCCAGTGTGTGAATCCAGTATGATTCCCTTTGACTTAACGTACGGATTTTATGACTTCCTCGCCAATGCCTCTTGTATGGTTCAATTGCCCAAAATTTCAGATGTGTGGGGTCCCTTCGATGGTATTTATCAAAATGCCTGGATACACTGTGTTTATCATAACCATTTTCAATGTTTTTCACGTGTTCCTTTATCCTGATTCTTAGTAATCTCTTGGTGCGGCCCACATACTGTAGACCGCAACTGCACTCTAGACCATAGACTACTCCTTCTGTATTGCATCCGATGAAATCTCTTATTTTGTATATTGTGTTCGTTCTTGTGGATTTAAATTCATCTATTTTTCCTTTTGGTTTTCTTGTGTGGAGGCATGCATAACATCTTTTGCATGGATAAAATCCCTTTCCTGTAAAAAATGTGAATTGTGCTTTAGGTGGATCCATAACTGTTTTCACTATCATGTTTCTGATGGTTGGTGCCCGTTTGTATACAAATGCTGGGTGTTCCGGTAATGTGTTCTTCAAGTGTTTGTCTCTCTTTAAGATGTGCCAATGTTTTTTTATAATTTTCTCCACTTTCTTGTGTTGCATACTGTACTCCATTACTATAGGTAATTTTTCCATAAATTTACTCTGAGTTTTGTTTTTGTCTTCTAATAGATTTTTTCTTTCAATACTTCTGACTTCATTAATCTTTTCTGTTATAAATGTTGTTTCATAGCCCTTTTCTATAAATCTTTTGCCTATAATATCTGCCTGTTGTTCAAAATCTTGGTCCTTTGTGCAATTTCTTTTTATTCTTAGGAGTTGTCCTTTTGGGATGTTGAATAGCCAGTTATTGTGATGACAGCTGTTTATTGGCAGGTAACTGTTTTTATCTACTTCCTTAAAATGTGTCTTTGTGTTGATCTTTCCATTTTCTTGTGTGATAACTAGATCTAGATATTTTACTTCCAGATTGCTTATGTCCCATGTCAATCTAATGTTCTTATCATTTTCATTTAATTTATTTAAAAATTTAATCAAAGTTTTTTTATTCCCTTGCCATAAAATCAGTCCGTCATCTATAAATCTCTTGTATAAAATCATCTCCTCTGGGTTATTATTGAAAATATTTTCTTCTTCCCACTGTGACATAAAAATGTTAGCGACGCTTGGAGCAAATTTCGAACCCATGGCTACTCCTACTTTTTGGTAATAATAAGTTTTCTTGTACCAAAAATAATTTTTCTTCAGGCAGAAATCCAGGCTTTTAATTATGAATTTTCTTTGCTTACATACCAAATTGGTGTATTTCCTTAATGCCCATTTCACTGCTTCACATGCTTCAGTGTGGTTTATAATGGTGTACAATGCTGCGACATCGATGGTTGCCATATATACATTCCTATCAAAATGAGGTAGATTTTCAATTATTTGAAGAATGTGTTTCGTGTCTCTCACATAAGCTGTTGTGGCTGGTATTATCGGTTGTAAAAACGTGTCTATATATTGGCCTAATCTTGCTGTTAAGGACTCTATTCCATTGACTATCGGTCTTGGGGGTGGGTTTTCTCTGTTCTTATGTAATTTTGGGATTGTATATATGATTGGGGTTCTGCATGCCTCTGGTGATAAATATTTAGCTTCTTTCTTCGTTAACACTTCTTTTTTTAAACCAAGATGAATTAATTTTTCCAATTCTTTTTTATATCTTCCAAGAGGATTACTCGATAGTTTTTCATATGTGTTTTCATCTCTTAACATTTCCATCATTTGTTCTTCATATTGTTCTTTCGTGACAATCACAATTCCTCCTCCCTTGTCCGCCGGTCTTATAACTATGTCTTTTCTCTTTTTCAATTTATTGAGGCCTGTTTTCATTGCTCTGGATTCATCATATTTGTTTATTTTCAAATTTTTCACATCTTCTAAAACCAAATCCTTAAAAACACTAATAAATTTATTGTCTGTGTTCTGTGGGTTAAAAACTGATTTATTGCGTAAAGTGCTGTGTTGGATATCATCTTTATTTGAGGTAGTTGTTGTTTGTCTTGCTGATTGTCTGGTTGTGGTGATCGTTGTATGTCTAACCGGATTGCTTAAAATATACTTTTTTACATTCAGTTGTCTCACATATTTCTGAATGCCTATATATGTACCAAATCTATCTAAATTTTTCTTTGGGGCATATTTCAAACCCCTATCTAAGACAGTTAATTCTTCTTGTGTTAAAATTTTCTCACTCAAATTGAATACCCCTTGTCCTATTTGTTTCTTTTCCTTTTGTTTTCTCTTTCTTCCTCTACTTCCTCTCTTTTTTCCGTGCTGTTTTTTTGATTCTTTGGTTCTTCTTTCTTTTTTGGTGTGTGAGTGTTCTGGCCCTTCTCTAAAAAAGGCCTGCTTTGTTCTTTTTCTTTTTTTTGTGATTGTTCTTTACTTCTCTCTTCTTCTCTATATTGATTTTGGGGTACTCTTCTATCTTCTTCCTGAAGATCTCTTAATGGAGCATAGTAATTGTGTACTGGTATAGGGCTTCTTTCTTGTTCGTGATAATATTGTTCTGGTGGTCCTCTTCTTTGTCCATTATAATATGTCTGATCTTGTGGTGGTCCCCATCTGGGTCCATTATTATAGTATGATTGATCTTGTGGTGGTCCTCTTCTTGGGCCATTATAATAAGGTCTTCTATTGTTCCTCCAATAAGGTGGTCTTCTCCACCCATTATTTGGGGTATGTTGACCCCTAGGTGCTCCATATTCCATATGTCTTGGCGGGTGATTATAGTAACCTCCATTATTATTTTGGTTATAATAGCCTTGTTGATAATGTGGTTCATCATATCTTCTCTGTTGGTCTCTTGGTTCATATGGTGATCTTCTTTGTTCATATTGATTCGGACGTGGTGATCTTCTTTGTTCATGTCCACTTTTCCTTCTTTCTTTTTGTTTAGGGGTTCTTGGACTATTTTCAGTTGTGTTTTGGTATAGTGTGTAATTACTATCTTCTTCCGAGGTGCTGGGACTTCTTTGATGGGATCTGGGTGTTTCTAATATACTGACTGGTCTTATCGGTGTTAGATCCAGTCTGACTGTTTTTTCTGGAGTTGAGTATGTGGAGATTGGGTCTAATTCTTCCAATTTATTTTGCCATTTGAATACCTTATCTTCCTTGTAATCATTTATGTCCCTCATATATTTTTTAGTTTTCCTCTGTTGTACTTCTTTGTCTTTGGACATAAGATCTTTGTTTAATTGTGTTGTTAATCTTCCAAATTCTGCTGTTTCCTTAAATGGCTCCAGTGTTTCTTTTAGTTCAGTTATGCAGTTTTCTATTCTTTTTAACTTTCTTTGTTTCCTTTTAAGTAGGAACTGTATCAATTCTAGGCCCTTATCGTTAAAGAAATGATACCATTCCTCAATTGCTTCTTTGTCTACTAAACCATCATTTATTGGCACTTCCCATCTTAATCTTCTTGGGACTATTTTATCTTTTAAATATTTATCAAATGTATTGATGTCCCACCATAGACTAATTTTCTTCTCCATATTGTGTCTAAGTTTCCTAATTAAATTATTTACATCACCTTCCTTATTACCACTTTTGGAATTCTCATTGAATATCTCATCCAAATCAATCTTTCTTTCTTCTACAAAGTTAAAGATTTCCATGACTGCTGCAAGAATTAATTGTTTGGTTTACAACTTAAAAGATATTGGGTTGGTGAAATTCTCGCGCTGTCACTTTATATGAATCCTAAATTCCTTTAAAGCTGCAGGTACTGTTATTGGTAACCTACACAATTCAGAAATGTATAACAGGGGGGAGTACCGCGCTTAAAAGGTGCTTAGTGCATGTTAATCATACATTTAATAATTTACTTTCAGTGCTTTCAAATGTTTAAAATAAAATATAAATATTCTCCAGTGTATAAAATTATATAAATATTCTTCAGTGCATAAAATTTAAAAAAATTCTCATTAATAAATAAAATATTTCTTACAAGTGATGTAAATATGTGCTATAAACTATCCTTAAATATATCAAAATTTGTAAAAATGAAACATAAAAATCAAATGCCAGTGATAAATTATGTGCTTATAAGTTTCCAATAATTAAATAGTTCAAAAGTGAAAAAGTGCCAAAGTGTCCTTGTATATATAAATAAAATGGTGTATATTCAAACGCCTTTTCTTTCCCAAAATTCATGCAGGTGCTCTTCCATGCAGTGGCCACTAGGTGTCCTAAGCGCTCACCTCAATTGGCTTTATAACCAGCTTTGTATGGTATCATATGTAATCCTCCTTTTCTATGGTTGATGGGTCCGGTCACTAATTCTCACACTTATCCCTTTTAACGCGATATTCCAGGGGGTGTGTGTGGAGCCTTTGAATCTCCAAAATAAATGGGGCCACAATAGTGAGGTACCGTTTGGTGATTTTATTAAAAGAGATAAAAATAACAGACTCACATTTTCCTTCGTCTTTGCCAATGCATAACAATTGTAATGTCGCTACGTCACTTCCGGTTTGGCGTCCTACGCGTTACGCTGCGTGCCCACACAGCTTCTTCCAGGGATACCTTGCCTACCATTGTGACGTTCTATTTATATCACTGAAGCCGGAAATAGGTTTTCCGCCATATTTGTTGTTTATATAAGATTTAATAAGAACCGGAAGTGGTGCTATGGCCATTTTCTTGGAGTCTATTACGACATCGTTCCCCTTACTCTCTTTTTCTCCACATCTATAAATAATACACTAATATTGCATATTCCCCTTTACCATTAAAATCCTTTTATTCATTATAATAACGTTAAAATCCATATCTAAACCCAAATTGATCTAAAATAAAAACCGGAAGTGATGTATCGGCGAATCCATATACTCAATGATATAATGTTGTATACAATCACTATGTAATTATGTGGATCATTATACATTCCATTTGATGTATTATTGTTCTTCTATATCTTAAATCTACCCTTAACTTTATAATGACCTATTATTATTGTATTATATTTCATCTTCACCTACTTTTACTATGCTCCATTTATATTATTATTATATCCAACTTTTTCCTTATTTCTTATTTTTGTCAGACTTAAGTACACTTTTACTTCTTTTCTTATATATATTAGGACTTTTTGGGGTATATTTTCTCTACGTTCTTCGTCCACTATTTTATAAAACCTAAAATTTTAAAAGATTAAAATCTTCCTCTAAAATAATTTTCTAAAAATTACTTATAAAACAATTCACATCAAATTCAATATTTAACCCATTTGGTGTTAAACAATCCAGTGTGTGAATCCAGTATGATTCCCTTTGACTTAACGTACGGATTTTATGACTTCCTCGCCAATGCCTCTTGTATGGTTCAATTGCCCAAAATTTCAGATGTGTGGGGTCCCTTCGATGGTATTTATCAAAATGCCTGGATACACTGTGTTTATCATAACCATTTTCAATGTTTTTCACGTGTTCCTTTATCCTGATTCTTAGTAATCTCTTGGTGCGGCCCACATACTGTAGACCGCAACTGCACTCTAGACCATAGACTACTCCTTCTGTATTGCATCCGATGAAATCTCTTATTTTGTATAAATTTTGTAAAAATTTAGATAGATTTGGTACATATATAGGCATTCAGAAATATGTGAGACAACTGAATGTAAAAAAGTATATTTTAAGCAATCCGGTTAGACATACAACGATCACCACAACCAGACAATCAGCAAGACAAACAACAACTACCTCAAATAAAGATGATATCCAACACAGCACTTTACGCAATAAATCAGTTTTTAACCCACAGAACACAGACAATAAATTTATTAGTGTTTTTAAGGATTTGGTTTTAGAAGATGTGAAAAATTTGAAAATAAACAAATATGATGAATCCAGAGCAATGAAAACAGGCCTCAATAAATTGAAAAAGAGAAAAGACATAGTTATAAGACCGGCGGACAAGGGAGGAGGAATTGTGATTGTCACGAAAGAACAATATGAAGAACAAATGATGGAAATGTTAAGAGATGAAAACACATATGAAAAACTATCGAGTAATCCTCTTGGAAGATATAAAAAAGAATTGGAAAAATTAATTCATCTTGGTTTAAAAAAAGAAGTGTTAACGAAGAAAGAAGCTAAATATTTATCACCAGAGGCATGCAGAACCCCAATCATATATACAATCCCAAAATTACATAAGAACAGAGAAAACCCACCCCCAAGACCGATAGTCAATGGAATAGAGTCCTTAACAGCAAGATTAGGCCAATATATAGACACGTTTTTACAACCGATAATACCAGCCACAACAGCTTATGTGAGAGACACGAAACACATTCTTCAAATAATTGAAAATCTACCTCATTTTGATAGGAATGTATATATGGCAACCATCGATGTCGCAGCATTGTACACCATTATAAACCACACTGAAGCATGTGAAGCAGTGAAATGGGCATTAAGGAAATACACCAATTTGGTATGTAAGCAAAGAAAATTCATAATTAAAAGCCTGGATTTCTGCCTGAAGAAAAATTATTTTTGGTACAAGAAAACTTATTATTACCAAAAAGTAGGAGTAGCCATGGGTTCGAAATTTGCTCCAAGCGTCGCTAACATTTTTATGTCACAGTGGGAAGAAGAAAATATTTTCAATAATAACCCAGAGGAGATGATTTTATACAAGAGATTTATAGATGACGGACTGATTTTATGGCAAGGGAATAAAAAAACTTTGATTAAATTTTTAAATAAATTAAATGAAAATGATAAGAACATTAGATTGACATGGGACATAAGCAATCTGGAAGTAAAATATCTAGATCTAGTTATCACACAAGAAAATGGAAAGATCAACACAAAGACACATTTTAAGGAAGTAGATAAAAACAGTTACCTGCCAATAAACAGCTGTCATCACAATAACTGGCTATTCAACATCCCAAAAGGACAACTCCTAAGAATAAAAAGAAATTGCACAAAGGACCAAGATTTTGAACAACAGGCAGATATTATAGGCAAAAGATTTATAGAAAAGGGCTATGAAACAACATTTATAACAGAAAAGATTAATGAAGTCAGAAGTATTGAAAGAAAAAATCTATTAGAAGACAAAAACAAAACTCAGAGTAAATTTATGGAAAAATTACCTATAGTAATGGAGTACAGTATGCAACACAAGAAAGTGGAGAAAATTATAAAAAAACATTGGCACATCTTAAAGAGAGACAAACACTTGAAGAACACATTACCGGAACACCCAGCATTTGTATACAAACGGGCACCAACCATCAGAAACATGATAGTGAAAACAGTTATGGATCCACCTAAAGCACAATTCACATTTTTTACAGGAAAGGGATTTTATCCATGCAAAAGATGTTATGCATGCCTCCACACAAGAAAACCAAAAGGAAAAATAGATGAATTTAAATCCACAAGAACGAACACAATATACAAAATAAGAGATTTCATCGGATGCAATACAGAAGGAGTAGTCTATGGTCTAGAGTGCAGTTGCGGTCTACAGTATGTGGGCCGCACCAAGAGATTACTAAGAATCAGGATAAAGGAACACGTGAAAAACATTGAAAATGGTTATGATAAACACAGTGTATCCAGGCATTTTGATAAATACCATCGAAGGGACCCCACACATCTGAAATTTTGGGCAATTGAACCATACAAGAGGCATTGGCGAGGAAGTCATAAAATCCGTACGTTAAGTCAAAGGGAATCATACTGGATTCACACACTGGATTGTTTAACACCAAATGGGTTAAATATTGAATTTGATGTGAATTGTTTTATAAGTAATTTTTAGAAAATTATTTTAGAGGAAGATTTTAATCTTTTAAAATTTTAGGTTTTATAAAATAGTGGACGAAGAACGTAGAGAAAATATACCCCAAAAAGTCCTAATATATATAAGAAAAGAAGTAAAAGTGTACTTAAGTCTGACAAAAATAAGAAATAAGGAAAAAGTTGGATATAATAATAATATAAATGGAGCATAGTAAAAGTAGGTGAAGATGAAATATAATACAATAATAATAGGTCATTATAAAGTTAAGGGTAGATTTAAGATATAGAAGAACAATAATACATCAAATGGAATGTATAATGATCCACATAATTACATAGTGATTGTATACAACATTATATCATTGAGTATATGGATTCGCCGATACATCACTTCCGGTTTTTATTTTAGATCAATTTGGGTTTAGATATGGATTTTAACGTTATTATAATGAATAAAAGGATTTTAATGGTAAAGGGGAATATGCAATATTAGTGTATTATTTATAGATGTGGAGAAAAAGAGAGTAAGGGGAACGATGTCGTAATAGACTCCAAGAAAATGGCCATAGCACCACTTCCGGTTCTTATTAAATCTTATATAAACAACAAATATGGCGGAAAACCTATTTCCGGCTTCAGTGATATAAATAGAACGTCACAATGGTAGGCAAGGTATCCCTGGAAGAAGCTGTGTGGGCACGCAGCGTAACGCGTAGGACGCCAAACCGGAAGTGACGTAGCGACATTACAATTGTTATGCATTGGCAAAGACGAAGGAAAATGTGAGTCTGTTATTTTTATCTCTTTTAATAAAATCACCAAACGGTACCTCACTATTGTGGCCCCATTTATTTTGGAGATTCAAAGGCTCCACACACACCCCCTGGAATATCGCGTTAAAAGGGATAAGTGTGAGAATTAGTGACCGGACCCATCAACCATAGAAAAGGAGGATTACATATGATACCATACAAAGCTGGTTATAAAGCCAATTGAGGTGAGCGCTTAGGACACCTAGTGGCCACTGCATGGAAGAGCACCTGCATGAATTTTGGGAAAGAAAAGGCGTTTGAATATACACCATTTTATTTATATATACAAGGACACTTTGGCACTTTTTCACTTTTGAACTATTTAATTATTGGAAACTTATAAGCACATAATTTATCACTGGCATTTGATTTTTATGTTTCATTTTTACAAATTTTGATATATTTAAGGATAGTTTATAGCACATATTTACATCACTTGTAAGAAATATTTTATTTATTAATGAGAATTTTTTTAAATTTTATGCACTGAAGAATATTTATATAATTTTATACACTGGAGAATATTTATATTTTATTTTAAACATTTGAAAGCACTGAAAGTAAATTATTAAATGTATGATTAACATGCACTAAGCACCTTTTAAGCGCGGTACTCCCCCCTGTTATACATTTCTGAATTGTGTAGGTTACCAATAACAGTACCTGCAGCTTTAAAGGAATTTAGGATTCATATAAAGTGACAGCGCGAGAATTTCACCAACCCAATATCTTTTAAGTTGTAAACCAAACAATTAATTCTTGCAGCAGTCATGGAAATCTTTAACTTTGTAGAAGAAAGAAAGATTGATTTGGATGAGATATTCAATGAGAATTCCAAAAGTGGTAATAAGGAAGGTGATGTAAATAATTTAATTAGGAAACTTAGACACAATATGGAGAAGAAAATTAGTCTATGGTGGGACATCAATACATTTGATAAATATTTAAAAGATAAAATAGTCCCAAGAAGATTAAGATGGGAAGTGCCAATAAATGATGGTTTAGTAGACAAAGAAGCAATTGAGGAATGGTATCATTTCTTTAACGATAAGGGCCTAGAATTGATACAGTTCCTACTTAAAAGGAAACAAAGAAAGTTAAAAAGAATAGAAAACTGCATAACTGAACTAAAAGAAACACTGGAGCCATTTAAGGAAACAGCAGAATTTGGAAGATTAACAACACAATTAAACAAAGATCTTATGTCCAAAGACAAAGAAGTACAACAGAGGAAAACTAAAAAAAAAAAAAAAAAAATATATGAGGGACATAAATGATTACAAGGAAGATAAGGTATTCAAATGGCAAAATAAATTGGAAGAATTAGACCCAATCTCCACATACTCAACTCCAGAAAAAACAGTCAGACTGGATCTAACACCGATAAGACCAGTCAGTATATTAGAAACACCCAGATCCCATCAAAGAAGTCCCAGCACCTCGGAAGAAGATAGTAATTACACACTATACCAAAACACAACTGAAAATAGTCCAAGAACCCCTAAACAAAAAGAAAGAAGGAAAAGTGGACATGAACAAAGAAGATCACCACGTCCGAATCAATATGAACAAAGAAGATCACCATATGAACCAAGAGACCAACAGAGAAGATATGATGAACCACATTATCAACAAGGCTATTATAACCAAAATAATAATGGAGGTTACTATAATCACCCGCCAAGACATATGGAATATGGAGCACCTAGGGGTCAACATACCCCAAATAATGGGTGGAGAAGACCACCTTATTGGAGGAACAATAGAAGACCTTATTATAATGGCCCAAGAAGAGGACCACCACAAGATCAATCATACTATAATAATGGACCCAGATGGGGACCACCACAAGATCAGACATATTATAATGGACAAAGAAGAGGACCACCAGAACAATATTATCACGAACAAGAAAGAAGCCCTATACCAGTACACAATTACTATGCTCCATTAAGAGATCTTCAGGAAGAAGATAGAAGAGTACCCCAAAATCAATATAGAGAAGAAGAGAGAAGTAAAGAACAATCACAAAAAAAAGAAAAAGAACAAAGCAGGCCTTTTTTAGAGAAGGGCCAGAACACTCACACACCAAAAAAGAAAGAAGAACCAAAGAATCAAAAAAACAGCACGGAAAAAAGAGAGGAAGTAGAGGAAGAAAGAGAAAACAAAAGGAAAAGAAACAAATAGGACAAGGGGTATTCAATTTGAGTGAGAAAATTTTAACACAAGAAGAATTAACTGTCTTAGATAGGGGTTTGAAATATGCCCCAAAGAAAAATTTAGATAGATTTGGTACATATATAGGCATTCAGAAATATGTGAGACAACTGAATGTAAAAAAGTATATTTTAAGCAATCCGGTTAGACATACAACGATCACCACAACCAGACAATCAGCAAGACAAACAACAACTACCTCAAATAAAGATGATATCCAACACAGCACTTTACGCAATAAATCAGTTTTTAACCCACAGAACACAGACAATAAATTTATTAGTGTTTTTAAGGATTTGGTTTTAGAAGATGTGAAAAATTTGAAAATAAACAAATATGATGAATCCAGAGCAATGAAAACAGGCCTCAATAAATTGAAAAAGAGAAAAGACATAGTTATAAGACCGGCGGACAAGGGAGGAGGAATTGTGATTGTCACGAAAGAACAATATGAAGAACAAATGATGGAAATGTTAAGAGATGAAAACACATATGAAAAACTATCGAGTAATCCTCTTGGAAGATATAAAAAAGAATTGGAAAAATTAATTCATCTTGGTTTAAAAAAAGAAGTGTTAACGAAGAAAGAAGCTAAATATTTATCACCAGAGGCATGCAGAACCCCAATCATATATACAATCCCAAAATTACATAAGAACAGAGAAAACCCACCCCCAAGACCGATAGTCAATGGAATAGAGTCCTTAACAGCAAGATTAGGCCAATATATAGACACGTTTTTACAACCGATAATACCAGCCACAACAGCTTATGTGAGAGACACGAAACACATTCTTCAAATAATTGAAAATCTACCTCATTTTGATAGGAATGTATATATGGCAACCATCGATGTCGCAGCATTGTACACCATTATAAACCACACTGAAGCATGTGAAGCAGTGAAATGGGCATTAAGGAAATACACCAATTTGGTATGTAAGCAAAGAAAATTCATAATTAAAAGCCTGGATTTCTGCCTGAAGAAAAATTATTTTTGGTACAAGAAAACTTATTATTACCAAAAAGTAGGAGTAGCCATGGGTTCGAAATTTGCTCCAAGCGTCGCTAACATTTTTATGTCACAGTGGGAAGAAGAAAATATTTTCAATAATAACCCAGAGGAGATGATTTTATACAAGAGATTTATAGATGACGGACTGATTTTATGGCAAGGGAATAAAAAAACTTTGATTAAATTTTTAAATAAATTAAATGAAAATGATAAGAACATTAGATTGACATGGGACATAAGCAATCTGGAAGTAAAATATCTAGATCTAGTTATCACACAAGAAAATGGAAAGATCAACACAAAGACACATTTTAAGGAAGTAGATAAAAACAGTTACCTGCCAATAAACAGCTGTCATCACAATAACTGGCTATTCAACATCCCAAAAGGACAACTCCTAAGAATAAAAAGAAATTGCACAAAGGACCAAGATTTTGAACAACAGGCAGATATTATAGGCAAAAGATTTATAGAAAAGGGCTATGAAACAACATTTATAACAGAAAAGATTAATGAAGTCAGAAGTATTGAAAGAAAAAATCTATTAGAAGACAAAAACAAAACTCAGAGTAAATTTATGGAAAAATTACCTATAGTAATGGAGTACAGTATGCAACACAAGAAAGTGGAGAAAATTATAAAAAAACATTGGCACATCTTAAAGAGAGACAAACACTTGAAGAACACATTACCGGAACACCCAGCATTTGTATACAAACGGGCACCAACCATCAGAAACATGATAGTGAAAACAGTTATGGATCCACCTAAAGCACAATTCACATTTTTTACAGGAAAGGGATTTTATCCATGCAAAAGATGTTATGCATGCCTCCACACAAGAAAACCAAAAGGAAAAATAGATGAATTTAAATCCACAAGAACGAACACAATATACAAAATAAGAGATTTCATCGGATGCAATACAGAAGGAGTAGTCTATGGTCTAGAGTGCAGTTGCGGTCTACAGTATGTGGGCCGCACCAAGAGATTACTAAGAATCAGGATAAAGGAACACGTGAAAAACATTGAAAATGGTTATGATAAACACAGTGTATCCAGGCATTTTGATAAATACCATCGAAGGGACCCCACACATCTGAAATTTTGGGCAATTGAACCATACAAGAGGCATTGGCGAGGAAGTCATAAAATCCGTACGTTAAGTCAAAGGGAATCATACTGGATTCACACACTGGATTGTTTAACACCAAATGGGTTAAATATTGAATTTGATGTGAATTGTTTTATAAGTAATTTTTAGAAAATTATTTTAGAGGAAGATTTTAATCTTTTAAAATTTTAGGTTTTATAAAATAGTGGACGAAGAACGTAGAGAAAATATACCCCAAAAAGTCCTAATATATATAAGAAAAGAAGTAAAAGTGTACTTAAGTCTGACAAAAATAAGAAATAAGGAAAAAGTTGGATATAATAATAATATAAATGGAGCATAGTAAAAGTAGGTGAAGATGAAATATAATACAATAATAATAGGTCATTATAAAGTTAAGGGTAGATTTAAGATATAGAAGAACAATAATACATCAAATGGAATGTATAATGATCCACATAATTACATAGTGATTGTATACAACATTATATCATTGAGTATATGGATTCGCCGATACATCACTTCCGGTTTTTATTTTAGATCAATTTGGGTTTAGATATGGATTTTAACGTTATTATAATGAATAAAAGGATTTTAATGGTAAAGGGGAATATGCAATATTAGTGTATTATTTATAGATGTGGAGAAAAAGAGAGTAAGGGGAACGATGTCGTAATAGACTCCAAGAAAATGGCCATAGCACCACTTCCGGTTCTTATTAAATCTTATATAAACAACAAATATGGCGGAAAACCTATTTCCGGCTTCAGTGATATAAATAGAACGTCACAATGGTAGGCAAGGTATCCCTGGAAGAAGCTGTGTGGGCACGCAGCGTAACGCGTAGGACGCCAAACCGGAAGTGACGTAGCGACATTACAATTGTTATGCATTGGCAAAGACGAAGGAAAATGTGAGTCTGTTATTTTTATCTCTTTTAATAAAATCACCAAACGGTACCTCACTATTGTGGCCCCATTTATTTTGGAGATTCAAAGGCTCCACACACACCCCCTGGAATATCGCGTTAAAAGGGATAAGTGTGAGAATTAGTGACCGGACCCATCAACCATAGAAAAGGAGGATTACATATGATACCATACAAAGCTGGTTATAAAGCCAATTGAGGTGAGCGCTTAGGACACCTAGTGGCCACTGCATGGAAGAGCACCTGCATGAATTTTGGGAAAGAAAAGGCGTTTGAATATACACCATTTTATTTATATATACAAGGACACTTTGGCACTTTTTCACTTTTGAACTATTTAATTATTGGAAACTTATAAGCACATAATTTATCACTGGCATTTGATTTTTATGTTTCATTTTTACAAATTTTGATATATTTAAGGATAGTTTATAGCACATATTTACATCACTTGTAAGAAATATTTTATTTATTAATGAGAATTTTTTTAAATTTTATGCACTGAAGAATATTTATATAATTTTATACACTGGAGAATATTTATATTTTATTTTAAACATTTGAAAGCACTGAAAGTAAATTATTAAATGTATGATTAACATGCACTAAGCACCTTTTAAGCGCGGTACTCCCCCCTGTTATACATTTCTGAATTGTGTAGGTTACCAATAACAGTACCTGCAGCTTTAAAGGAATTTAGGATTCATATAAAGTGACAGCGCGAGAATTTCACCAACCCAATATCTTTTAAGTTGTAAACCAAACAATTAATTCTTGCAGCAGTCATGGAAATCTTTAACTTTGTAGAAGAAAGAAAGATTGATTTGGATGAGATATTCAATGAGAATTCCAAAAGTGGTAATAAGGAAGGTGATGTAAATAATTTAATTAGGAAACTTAGACACAATATGGAGAAGAAAATTAGTCTATGGTGGGACATCAATACATTTGATAAATATTTAAAAGATAAAATAGTCCCAAGAAGATTAAGATGGGAAGTGCCAATAAATGATGGTTTAGTAGACAAAGAAGCAATTGAGGAATGGTATCATTTCTTTAACGATAAGGGCCTAGAATTGATACAGTTCCTACTTAAAAGGAAACAAAGAAAGTTAAAAAGAATAGAAAACTGCATAACTGAACTAAAAGAAACACTGGAGCCATTTAAGGAAACAGCAGAATTTGGAAGATTAACAACACAATTAAACAAAGATCTTATGTCCAAAGACAAAGAAGTACAACAGAGGAAAACTAAAAAATATATGAGGGACATAAATGATTACAAGGAAGATAAGGTATTCAAATGGCAAAATAAATTGGAAGAATTAGACCCAATCTCCACATACTCAACTCCAGAAAAAACAGTCAGACTGGATCTAACACCGATAAGACCAGTCAGTATATTAGAAACACCCAGATCCCATCAAAGAAGTCCCAGCACCTCGGAAGAAGATAGTAATTACACACTATACCAAAACACAACTGAAAATAGTCCAAGAACCCCTAAACAAAAAGAAAGAAGGAAAAGTGGACATGAACAAAGAAGATCACCACGTCCGAATCAATATGAACAAAGAAGATCACCATATGAACCAAGAGACCAACAGAGAAGATATGATGAACCACATTATCAACAAGGCTATTATAACCAAAATAATAATGGAGGTTACTATAATCACCCGCCAAGACATATGGAATATGGAGCACCTAGGGGTCAACATACCCCAAATAATGGGTGGAGAAGACCACCTTATTGGAGGAACAATAGAAGACCTTATTATAATGGCCCAAGAAGAGGACCACCACAAGATCAATCATACTATAATAATGGACCCAGATGGGGACCACCACAAGATCAGACATATTATAATGGACAAAGAAGAGGACCACCAGAACAATAGTATCACGAACAAGAAAGAAGCCCTATACCAGTACACAATTACTATGCTCCATTAAGAGATCTTCAGGAAGAAGATAGAAGAGTACCCCAAAATCAATATAGAGAAGAAGAGAGAAGTAAAGAACAATCACAAAAAAAAGAAAAAGAACAAAGCAGGCCTTTTTTAGAGAAGGGCCAGAACACTCACACACCAAAAAAGAAAGAAGAACCAAAGAATCAAAAAAACAGCACGGAAAAAAGAGAGGAAGTAGAGGAAGAAAGAGAAAACAAAAGGAAAAGAAACAAATAGGACAAGGGGTATTCAATTTGAGTGAGAAAATTTTAACACAAGAAGAATTAACTGTCTTAGATAGGGGTTTGAAATATGCCCCAAAGAAAAATTTAGATAGATTTGGTACATATATAGGCATTCAGAAATATGTGAGACAACTGAATGTAAAAAAGTATATTTTAAGCAATCCGGTTAGACATACAACGATCACCACAACCAGACAATCAGCAAGACAAACAACAACTACCTCAAATAAAGATGATATCCAACACAGCACTTTACGCAATAAATCAGTTTTTAACCCACAGAACACAGACAATAAATTTATTAGTGTTTTTAAGGATTTGGTTTTAGAAGATGTGAAAAATTTGAAAATAAACAAATATGATGAATCCAGAGCAATGAAAACAGGCCTCAATAAATTGAAAAAGAGAAAAGACATAGTTATAAGACCGGCGGACAAGGGAGGAGGAATTGTGATTGTCACGAAAGAACAATATGAAGAACAAATGATGGAAATGTTAAGAGATGAAAACACATATGAAAAACTATCGAGTAATCCTCTTGGAAGATATAAAAAAGAATTGGAAAAATTAATTCATCTTGGTTTAAAAAAAGAAGTGTTAACGAAGAAAGAAGCTAAATATTTATCACCAGAGGCATGCAGAACCCCAATCATATATACAATCCCAAAATTACATAAGAACAGAGAAAACCCACCCCCAAGACCGATAGTCAATGGAATAGAGTCCTTAACAGCAAGATTAGGCCAATATATAGACACGTTTTTACAACCGATAATACCAGCCACAACAGCTTATGTGAGAGACACGAAACACATTCTTCAAATAATTGAAAATCTACCTCATTTTGATAGGAATGTATATATGGCAACCATCGATGTCGCAGCATTGTACACCATTATAAACCACACTGAAGCATGTGAAGCAGTGAAATGGGCATTAAGGAAATACACCAATTTGGTATGTAAGCAAAGAAAATTCATAATTAAAAGCCTGGATTTCTGCCTGAAGAAAAATTATTTTTGGTACAAGAAAACTTATTATTACCAAAAAGTAGGAGTAGCCATGGGTTCGAAATTTGCTCCAAGCGTCGCTAACATTTTTATGTCACAGTGGGAAGAAGAAAATATTTTCAATAATAACCCAGAGGAGATGATTTTATACAAGAGATTTATAGATGACGGACTGATTTTATGGCAAGGGAATAAAAAAACTTTGATTAAATTTTTAAATAAATTAAATGAAAATGATAAGAACATTAGATTGACATGGGACATAAGCAATCTGGAAGTAAAATATCTAGATCTAGTTATCACACAAGAAAATGGAAAGATCAACACAAAGACACATTTTAAGGAAGTAGATAAAAACAGTTACCTGCCAATAAACAGCTGTCATCACAATAACTGGCTATTCAACATCCCAAAAGGACAACTCCTAAGAATAAAAAGAAATTGCACAAAGGACCAAGATTTTGAACAACAGGCAGATATTATAGGCAAAAGATTTATAGAAAAGGGCTATGAAACAACATTTATAACAGAAAAGATTAATGAAGTCAGAAGTATTGAAAGAAAAAATCTATTAGAAGACAAAAACAAAACTCAGAGTAAATTTATGGAAAAATTACCTATAGTAATGGAGTACAGTATGCAACACAAGAAAGTGGAGAAAATTATAAAAAAAACATTGGCACATCTTAAAGAGAGACAAACACTTGAAGAACACATTACCGGAACACCCAGCATTTGTATACAAACGGGCACCAACCATCAGAAACATGATAGTGAAAACAGTTATGGATCCACCTAAAGCACAATTCACATTTTTTACAGGAAAGGGATTTTATCCATGCAAAAGATGTTATGCATGCCTCCACACAAGAAAACCAAAAGGAAAAATAGATGAATTTAAATCCACAAGAACGAACACAATATACAAAATAAGAGATTTCATCGGATGCAATACAGAAGGAGTAGTCTATGGCCTAGAGTGCAGTTGCGGTCTACAGTATGTGGGCCGCACCAAGAGATTACTAAGAATCAGGATAAAGGAACACGTGAAAAACATTGAAAATGGTTATGATAAACACAGTGTATCCAGGCATTTTGATAAATACCATCGAAGGGACCCCACACATCTGAAATTTTGGGCAATTGAACCATACAAGAGGCATTGGCGAGGAAGTCATAAAATCCGTACGTTAAGTCAAAGGGAATCATACTGGATTCACACACTGGATTGTTTAACACCAAATGGGTTAAATATTGAATTTGATGTGAATTGTTTTATAAGTAATTTTTAGAAAATTTTAGAGGAAGATTTTAATCTTTTAAAATTTTAGGTTTTATAAAATAGTGGACGAAGAACGTAGAGAAAATATACCCCAAAAAGTCCTAATATATATAAGAAAAGAAGTAAAAGTGTACTTAAGTCTGACAAAAATAAGAAATAAGGAAAAAGTTGGATATAATAATAATATAAATGGAGCATAGTAAAAGTAGGTGAAGATGAAATATAATACAATAATAATAGGTCATTATAAAGTTAAGGGTAGATTTAAGATATAGAAGAACAATAATACATCAAATGGAATGTATAATGATCCACATAATTACATAGTGATTGTATACAACATTATATCATTGAGTATATGGATTCGCCGATACATCACTTCCGGTTTTTATTTTAGATCAATTTGGGTTTAGATATGGATTTTAACGTTATTATAATGAATAAAAGGATTTTAATGGTAAAGGGGAATATGCAATATTAGTGTATTATTTATAGATGTGGAGAAAAAGAGAGTAAGGGGAACGATGTCGTAATAGACTCCAAGAAAATGGCCATAGCACCACTTCCGGTTCTTATTAAATCTTATATAAACAACAAATATGGCGGAAAACCTATTTCCGGCTTCAGTGATATAAATAGAACGTCACAATGGTAGGCAAGGTATCCCTGGAAGAAGCTGTGTGGGCACGCAGCGTAACGCGTAGGACGCCAAACCGGAAGTGACGTAGCGACATTACAATTGTTATGCATTGGCAAAGACGAAGGAAAATGTGAGTCTGTTATTTTTATCTCTTTTAATAAAATCACCAAACGGTACCTCACTATTGTGGCCCCATTTATTTTGGAGATTCAAAGGCTCCACACACACCCCCTGGAATATCGCGTTAAAAGGGATAAGTGTGAGAATTAGTGACCGGACCCATCAACCATAGAAAAGGAGGATTACATATGATACCATACAAAGCTGGTTATAAAGCCAATTGAGGTGAGCGCTTAGGACACCTAGTGGCCACTGCATGGAAGAGCACCTGCATGAATTTTGGGAAAGAAAAGGCGTTTGAATATACACCATTTTATTTATATATACAAGGACACTTTGGCACTTTTTCACTTTTGAACTATTTAATTATTGGAAACTTATAAGCACATAATTTATCACTGGCATTTGATTTTTATGTTTCATTTTTACAAATTTTGATATATTTAAGGATAGTTTATAGCACATATTTACATCACTTGTAAGAAATATTTTATTTATTAATGAGAATTTTTTTAAATTTTATGCACTGAAGAATATTTATATAATTTTATACACTGGAGAATATTTATATTTTATTTTAAACATTTGAAAGCACTGAAAGTAAATTATTAAATGTATGATTAACATGCACTAAGCACCTTTTAAGCGCGGTACTCCCCCCTGTTATACAACGGAAGACAATGGATGACAACAGGAGACAACGGATGACAATGGATGAAAAACGGATAAAAATGGATAAAAACGGATGAAAAACTGATGACAAAAGATGAAAAATAGATGACAACGAATGAAAAACAAATGTGAAACTGATGTTGACTGTAAAAAACTAAAGACAAAAAAACGTGACTGAACTGATGAAATGAACGGTGTGTGAGAAAGGGGCCTAAATCATTTGGAACATATAAAAGATCCTTTTTGCTACATTTTATATAATGAATATTACAGGCTATTAGATCCCCTAAACTCTGAAGGGGATTCATTAGTTGCCCTCTCTGTTGTGATTGTTCCTGTAGCCTTTATTCAATGCTGGCAAATTAAACTAATCAGGTTTGTTAAAATAACACAAGCAGGGGATTTTCGGCGGGTAATAGAATTGATTCAGCCCTCTCAGGAGCAGGCAATTAGAGGCACACACTTTACAGAATGTACATTACATTTTCTACTCCACTCATCTCTGCTCGGCCAGCTCCTTTTATCAGCGGGAACAATGCCTGCAGATAGTACAATAGGATCCGCTGTATACAGACACCGAGAAATCAGCCGGCACAATACTCAGGGATATGTTTACCAAGGTGATGTGTCCTTTTGCTAACTCTTCTATTTGTAGAACACACTTATTAGGTTTTGGGCTGATGCAGCAATTGGTTCTTTAAATTCTCTATAAATTTTGAGAGCCTTAATAGTAGGAGCACATACTGTATATAATAATGGATATATTGGGGGCAGGGGAGGGGACGCACTGGACACCTTTGCTGTCATTGTGCTCTTTGTTGGGTGTCCAGTGCACCCCCTGTGCCTTTAACCACTTGCTTACTGGCCACTTTCATCCCCTTCCTGCCCAGGCCAATCTTCAGCTTTCAGCGCTGTCACACTTTGAATGACAATTGCGCGGTCATGCCACACTGTACCCATATTAAATTTTTATCATTTTTTTTCACACAAATAGAGCTTTCTTTTGGTGGTATTTATTCACCACTGGGGTTTTTATTTTTTGCTAAATAAACTAAAAAAAAAAAAAATTTTGAAAGACCAAAACGTTTTTCATATTTTGTTATATAATTTTGCAAACAGATAATTTTTCTCCTTCACTGATGGCCACTGAGAGCCTGCACTGATGGGCTGCACTAATGGGCACTGATGTGGCGGCACTAATGGGCACTGATGGGTGGCACTAATGGGCATTTATGAGGCAGAACTGGTGGGCACTGAGCAGGAGGCACTGATGAGGCTGCTCTGATAAGTGGCACTGATAGGCTCTCAAAATGTAAAGAATTAGGACTGCAGATAATACTGGTGTGCCGTGACGTGGCCTCTGCAGCTTATGCATGTATTTGCATATGTGTGCAAACTAACCCCTCTTTTTAACAAGAACTGTTAGACAGAACAATTTGGTTTGTTGCAGGCAAGTGGGTAAGTTCAAACAAGTAATCTGTTATGACGAAACGCGTAGGGAGTAGCTAAAGCATGAGATGTTGCCAAACTGGTCTGGATTACTTTTACCATTGCCTGGGAATGTATTTGATATCAAGTGCATATTGATTTTGAAATTGTAGTTTTATGTGTCTTTTTGAGCCCCAATAAAATTTTATACGGTTTTAGGCTATGTGGGTTTTCCCATTTTAATTTTCATGGTCACTTCCTTGGAGTATATATAGGCCACTGACTGAATGTATGCTGAAAACCTGGAAACAGCGTGAAACTCTAACCAGGGGGGTGCTTAACAAGGTTCTTGATGACGAGATACCATCTATAGGCTGATTTGACTCTGTGATAGGGTCCTTCTGCTCTGGTAAGGGTCCAAATCTTGTGGTGGTAATGGTTCACCAAGGGGGTCACGAGTCCTGGCTCAACACACCAGTTATCTGGCATCACAGTGGTGTTTTCAAACATTTGCTACAGAATCTAAACATATCTGAACTTCTACTTTTGTCACTGACAGGGGTAATGCCACTTTCGTGGAGAAAAAACATCAGCAAATAAAGAAAAAACAATATAGCGTATACAATTGCGACACAAATCATATTGTAATTGAATGTTATTTAGAATTATCTTTCCTTTTCAATCTGCAACTGTTGTAATTTTCTGAAAATGCAATGCAATATGGCCGCCTGGAGGTGTTCTGTACACAGAATGTATACTGACCACACCCCCAGAGACATCATTTCCTGCTTGTGTGATTGGCTCATCAATTTTCCCAGAAGTCTGCCTTAGATACAAGTCAGATTTCTGGCATCCCCTGCAACAAAAATTTCATTTTTGGTGAGATATTCCCAATAGGAACACGTCTAAAGGGATGCAGGCCAAGCAGCTTTCCTCGTTAGAGCCCTGCAGCTGTCACAGCTGATTGATAATTATAAAACCACTCCCATTAGACCCACTCAGCACAGAGGCACGGAGGAACAAACAAGGATTTCTTCAGAACAACATAAGGTAAGAATCTGCAACAAAGTTTGTTAGAATACTTGCAATGTACAGAGATCACCCAGAGGGGAATGTTTTTTTCTCAACAAAAGTGGAGTTACACTTGAATGCAAATTTTTCTTACTTCACGGACTTTACTATCAATGGTTTTATTTTTATTGTTATTATTTTAATTTTTTATATTTGTCACAGTATTTCTAAATTGTTTATTTTATTTATGTCACTATATAAGAATGCTTCCCATTTGGTAGTGCGGCAAAGCATTTATATTCTATTGGCTGGTAGGTTGATCTGGGAATTTTTCCTTGTTGTTGTTTGACAAATGTTATTTAGTGGCGATTGGAATGGTATATTTATCTTTGTAAATGTCAGTATTGCTGTAGTACATTGTACAGGTGCACAACTTCATAGGTCATTTTAAAGTGGTTGTAAAGGCTTTTTACCTTCATGCATTCTATGCATGAAAAAATGCGATAAAAATCACAAAAACGTACGTAATAATACTAAGTACAAACGTGCATAGCTGATCGTTTGGGCTTTCCACATATGAAAACTAAAGCCCCGTATACACGCACCGATTGTTGGCCGACCGATCGGCCGTCTTTTGTCCAGTGTTGTTGTGTTGGTTGAAATGTGCTCTAGACTGCACACAATTTTTTTCGGCCAACAAAAACCAACTTCAGAAGTGATGTCATGTGCTGGTTTACTTTCCGTGTGTTTTTTCTTCTCTGAGCGTGCCCAGTCTTGCTCATGTGATGTTTGTCTGCCGAAATCTGTACTGACTGACGAACAATCGGCCGTTCTGTTGACGGCCAACAAAAATTTTATAGCATGCACACCAGATTTTTTTCGGCCGAAAAGTCGCAGTCGGTTGTCGGAAGCATCATATTAACAAGCCGACAATCGGTCGATCAGACGTTGGCCCGAAAATTCACGGCCAACAATCGTTGCATGTGTACGAGGTTTTACACTTCAAGATGCAATGAAAATCATCTGTTCCAATATATGTGATATTATAAATGAACATACAAAGACAATGCAGTGAAAAAATAAATATGGTAAAAAAATTCAAAATTCCATAACATAAAATCCCATTAAAACAAAGTCTGTTGTGGGTTATTTCAAATCAGCCCCAAATATTGTGAAGAGCTGGAAAGGTTCTGTTCGGAAGCCCTCAAAGTGCTGCATGCATCACCCTCGTGCTCAAAAATATATAAATGGCTACTTACCAGACCTCAGCGGTCAAAAGGCATGTAAGAAGTGCTCAGCTGAACAACTGTATCCCCTTCTCTATGGACCTTGGATGGTCACAGGCTCGCAACTCATAGATGTGGATGGAGATAAAAGGAGGACTAATAGTGCATTAGTCCTTTTATGCTTCGTTTCCACTGAGCGGTACGGTTCGGTTCGGTACAGTTCAGTGCAGTTCGGAACGGTACACCTTGATCAGGCTTGCGTTTCCACCGCCAACAGTACCTCAGCTCAACAGTACCTCAACAGTGTAGCTCCACCCTGTTGGTATGGTACTGATGTGCTTGGTACCCCAATGAAAGGGTCCTAAAAAAGTGGTACGGTACAGTTCGGAATTAGGGTACCATTCCCAACTTCTAACAATGGAAATGGCAAAAATTGTATACCGTACTGAACCAAACCGAACCGTACCGCTCAGTGGAAACAAGACATAAAAGATAAAGAAGTGGGTTCCTCCATAGGGTACCTCCTAAAAATAAAAGACTCTTATTGAGGCATGCAGCTTAGGTAGCCAGGAGAGAGAGGACAATGAACATGTGCCCCCCTCCAAGACCATATTTGGTCAATGATGTTATCCAGGATCCTGCACAGTTTGTTTGCATACAGTGATGGGGATCTGTCATTTAGTGGCAGCAATGCAGGTCATGGTAATGGAATATATGGACAATGATGTCCCCCAGGATCCCTGGCTGCTTTTTTTTTTTTACACTAATGCTGTAGGCGGGGGTCCGTCATTTAGCAATGGGAGTGCAACAGGTCAACATTGTTGTCTGGCAGGTCATTGTGGCATCAGGGAAACATCACTGAACACAGTGGATTCATATCTAGAGATGTATAGAACTGTTCGCCGGCGAACAGTTCCCGGCGAACTTAGCATGTTCGCGTTCGCCGCTGCCGGCGAACATATGCGATGTTCGGTCCGCCCCCCATAAGACATCATTGAGGCAAACTTTGACCCTGAACTTTACAGTCAGCAGACACATTTCCAGCCAATCAGCGTACCTCCCTCCCACACCCTCCCACCTCCTATAAATAAGCAAGGGCAGCATCCATCTTAGATCATTCTGAAGCAGTGTGTGTAGTGAGAATAGGGAGAGAGCTGCTGCTGCTGCTGCTGCTGTTAAGCTAGGGACAGTTAGTCAGTGTTCCTGGTCTTGCAGTGTTCTTGGTCCACTACTGCTGTAATATCAGCACCCCAAAAAGCCCTTCTAAGGGCTGGTATTTGTGGTTTTTTATATATATATATATATATATATATATATATATATATATATATATATATATATATATATATATATATATACCTAGCGTCCCCAAAAGCCCTTTTAAGGGCTGGTAATTGAGTTGTTTCTTCATATATATATATATCTATATCTATCTAGTGTCCCCAAAAGCCCTTTTAAGGGCTGGTAATTGAGGATTTTTTTATTTATATATATACATATATATATATATATATATAGTGTCCCCAAAAGCCCTTTTAAGGGCTGGTAAGGTAATAGATTTTTTTCTTTATATATATATATATATATATATCTATTGTACACTGCAGTTGCCTGCCCGCTGTGTGTGAGAGGCCACAGACCTACCACAGACTGTACTGTGTGCACACCACACTCATTTCGGGTGGCACAGGCACAGTACCTGGCATTTTAAAAAATATTTTTTTTTCCTCTGTCATAATTGCAGTGAGTGCTGTGTCAGGTCCACAGAGTGCACTGTACCCACTGCAGTGCACTGCCCACCACTGATATATATACGTTGGCACAGCATCTTGTTGCAATAAATTGAAAAAAAAAAATATTTTTTATTATTGCAGTTGCCTGGGCTGCCAGTGACTGTCAGGTCCACAGAGTGTACTGTGCCCACTGCAGTGCCACTGTGTGCCCACCCACCACTGATATATAAGGTGGCACAGCAGCTTGCAAAGTAAAAAAAATATATATATTTTTTTAAATTGCAGTTGCCTGGGTGCCAGTGACTGCTGTCAGGTCCACAGAGAGTGTACTGTGCCACTGCCCACCCACCACTGATATATAAGGTGGCACAGCAGCTTGCAAAGTAAAATAAAATATATTTTTTTAAAATTGCAGTTGCCTGGGTGCCAGTGACTGCTGTCAGGTCCACAGAGAGTGTACTGTGCCACTGCCCACCCACCACTGATATATAAGGTGGCACAGCAGCTTGCAAAGTAAAAAAATATATATATTTTTTTAAATTGCAGTTGCCTGGGTGCCAGTGACTGCTGTCAGGTCCACAGAGAGTGTACTGTGCCACTGCCCACCCACCACTGATATATAAAGTGGCACAGCAGCTTGCAAAGTAAAAAAATATATATATATATTTTAAATTGCAGTTGCCTGGGTGCCAGTGACTGCTGTCAGGTCCACAGAGAGTGTACTGTGCCACTGCCCACCCACCACTGATATATAAAGTGGCACAGCAGCTTGCAAAGTAAAAAAAATATATATATATTTTTAAATTGCAGTTGCCTGGGTGCCAGTGACTGCTGCCAGGTCCACAGAGAGTGTACTGTGCCACTGCCCACCCACCACTGATATATATGCCTGCAAGAGAAAAAGACAGCCGCAGAGAAGCCGTATTCCTGAAAATATAAGAAAAATGCTGTTTTTTAGGGGTTCTGGACATGCTACAGAGCTGAAACTTGACAGGTACACTTTTTAGACCCCCCAGACACTAAATACAAAAAATGACATGCCTGCCTAAAAAAATGCCCGATAAATGCCTGCAAGAGAAAAAGACAGCCGCAGAGAAGCCGTATTCCTGAAAATATAAGAAAAATGCTGTTTTTTAGGGGTTCTGGACATGCTACAGAGCTGAAACTTGGCAGGTACACTTTTGTGACCCCCCAGACACTAAATACAAAAAATGACATGCCTGCCTAAAAAAATGCCCGATAAATGCCTGCAAGAGAAAAAGCCAGCCGCAGAGAAGCCGTATTCCTGAAAATATAAGAAAAATGCTGTTTTTTAGGGGTTCTGGACATGCTACAGAGCTGAAACTTGACAGGTACACTTTTGTGACCCCCCAGACACTAAATACAAAAAATGACATGCCTGCCTAAAAAAATGCCCGATAAATGCCTGCAAGAGAAAAAGACAGCCGCAGAGAAGCCGTATTCCTGAAAATATAAGAAAAATGCTGTTTTTTAGGGGTTCTGGACATGCTACAGAGCTAAAACTTGACAGGTACACTTTTGTGACCCCCCAGACACTAAATACAAAAAATGACATGCCTGCCTAAAAAAATGCCCGATAAATGCCTGCAAGAGAAAAAGACAGCCGCAGAGAAGCCGTATTCCTGAAAATATAAGAAAAATGCTGTTTTTTAGGGGTTCTGGACATGCTACAGAGCTAAAACTTGACAGGTACACTTTTGTGACCCCCCAGACACTAAATACAAAAAATGACATGCCTGCCTAAAAAAATGCCCGATAAATGCCTGCAAGAGAAAAAGACAGCCGCAGAGAAGCCGTATTCCTGAAAATATAAGAAAAATGCTGTTTTTTAGGGGTTCTGGACATGCTACAGAGCTGAAACTTGACAGGTACACTTTTTAGACCCCCCAGACACTAAATACAAAAAATGACATGCCTGCCTAAAAAAATGCCCGCTAAATGCCTGCAAGAGAAAAAGCCAGTCGCAGAGAAGCCGTATTCCTGAAAATATAAGAAAAATGCTGTTTTTTAGGGGTTCTGGACATGCTACAGAGCTGAAACTTGACAGGTACACTTTTTAGACCCCCCAGACACTAAATACAAAAAATGACATGCCTGCCTAAAAAAATGCCCGCTAAATGCCTGCAAGAGAAAAAGCCAGCCGCAGAGAAGCCATATTCCTGAAAATATAAGAAAAATGCTGTTTTTTTAGGGGTTCTGGACATGCTACAGAGCTGAAACTTGACAGGTACACTTTTGTGACCCCCCAGACACTAAATACAAAAAATGACATGCCTGCCTAAAAAAATGCCCGCTAAATGCCTGCAAGAGAAAAAGCCAGCCGCAGAGAAGCCATATTCCTGAAAATATAAGAAAAATGCTGTTTTTTAGGGGTTCTGGACATGCTACAGAGCTGAAAATTGACAGGTACACTTTTTAGACCCCCCAGACACTAAATACAAAAAATGACATGCCTGCCTAAAAAAATGCCCGCTAAATGCCTGCAAGAGTAAAAGCCAGCCGCAGAGAAGCCATATTCCTGAAAATATAAGAAAAATGCTGTTTTTTAGGGGTTCTGGACATGCTACAGAGCTGAAACTTCACAGGTACACTTTTTAGACCCCCCAGATGCTAAATCCAAAGAAATTTTTTATTTTTATTTTTTTTTAATTTTTCCAATAATTGGCTCTCTATCAAAAAATTATAATTTTTAAGAACTTTTTTTTGCGTGATCCCTCTCCGGCATGCCACAGTCCAGGTGTTAGTCCCCTTGAAACAACTTTTCCATCACTATTGTGGCCAGAAAGAGTCCCTGTGTGTTTTAAAATTCGCCTGCCTATTGAAGTCTATGGCGGTTCGCCCGGTTCGCCGGTTCGCGAACATTTGCCGATGTTCGCGTTCGCCGTTCGCGAACCGCGAATTTTAGGTTCGCGACATCACTATTCATATCCAGGACTTTTTTCTATATTATCAGCTTTTTCATGGTGTGGGTTTATTTATTTTGATTTTTGTTTTGTTTTGAGTTAACAGAGTTACTAATGTACTCTGTACTAAATCCCCTGGGGGACAGGGTATCTGGGGGCCCCCCTTAAAAATAAAAGGAGCTTCCATATTCCTACCCCTCCCCCCCCCCCTTCCACAAACTTCAACATCTCTTTTGAGCGGACAGGATATGTGGAAGAGGACTTTGTCCCTTAAGATGGGGACAAAGTGCCTTCAAAGGAGAAGGGCTTCACCCTCCCTTTCCTGGCCACCCAGGCAGGCTGCGTAGAATTTTGTTCCGTTTTCTCTTTTTTCTTTTTCAATTCTTTATTTATACATTTTTCCAGTACATAAACAAAAGAAGGGGGAAAAAATGACAGAAATATTGGACAAATCAACCAATCCATGTATAAGATTTAATGATTAATCACTTTAGCTTCAGGCCTTTTTTGACACTTTTTTTTTTTACATGTAAAAATCTGTATTTTTGCTAGAAAATTAGTTAGAACCCCCAAACATTATATATTTTTTAAAGCAAATTGTAGAAAATCCCCTGGGGGTGGGACTTTATAGGCTATTAGAGAACAAATAAGAATGTTTGAAATTTATAAATATTTATTGGTATACAAAAAAAAAAAAAAAAAATATATATAAAGAGAAAAACACATACAATATATGTTCAATGTGCAATAAAACTTGGCAAAACTGGTAGTTTTAAAAGAAAGGTGTGCATATACACTCAACCAACTATTCCAGATATGATCCAACGTTTCGAGGTGGAAACCTCTTCTTCAGGGACTGTACTGGGAATAGTTATTTCTGTAAGTATTGAAAAGAGCATATGTGTCATAAGAGACAACAGATAGTTTGCAAAATACAGAAAAAGTTATATATACCTTCCATATTATATGTACATACATGAATTCACTATAACAAGTGAAACACTTGAAAACACTTAGGGGTAAACTTACACGGTTAGTTGGAATATGAACACAAATGAGTTGTTTTGCCACCAGATAAAAACAGGGATTTTCATATAGCACCCACAGGAAGTAGTAGTCTTGTGGAGAAGGTTTATGCAAGTACGAGGTCGAAGATGGTACCAATAAGGATAGAGCAGGTGGAATGTGCAAACCAGGGACCGGCTGTCACAACTGGAGTCCAATGGATAGCCTAGTCAGTCGGGCAGAGGCCAATCACATTATACTGTAAAGAGTAATAGTGAAAAAAATATATGTAAGTATGTATCAACACTCAACTGTTCTGTATACACATCATATAAATGTATGCAGCAGAAGTTGGTGAGTAAGGGGAGCAAGGACTACGCATGTCTTAGAGTTGCCTGTTTGAATAAGGCAATTTGGAAATATAATTTAACCGCAAAGTACAACAGGTGTAAACATATTGGACTAGGTGGGACTTTAGATGAGACCCAAGCTGGTGTTGCCCGGCGTCTCCATCCCTATTACAAAACACAAAATGAGGTTGAAGGATTGTAAGAGGTGCATGAAAGTCAGCCAGCCCCCAGTTTGATGTACTCACCTTCCAGTCTGTCACCAACCAAATAAGACCTGTCTCTTGGTACAAAGAACAGGGGTTTAGTTGACACACATTTGCAAACGCATGTGAAAGCTGCAGAGCCACGTCACGGCACCCTGTTTAAATCTGCAGTCCTACACTCTTAATTTAGTGTCCTCACACTGGAGGCACATGGCCGCTAATGGGTGGATGGGGAACAGGTGAGAGGGAGACAGCCCAACCTCCCCCAACCCATCCCCATGCACGACTGGCTATTGTCTCAAAAAGTTCAAATAATTAGGTTAAAATATAACCATGGTGCAAACTGGAGAAGACCAGCTGAAAAGCATTACACCTCCATCCCCTTGGTGGATGCAGTATATGGATAGGAAGGGATTTTATATATGGGGCATGGCCTGTAAAGCACACTGCCTTTGAAATCCCTTATTTCCTTTGGGACTTTATATGAGACAAGCAGGTCATGCTATTGGTCTCCATCCCTGTATACGGAAAACACTAGGGTCATATCAAAAACTGCATCCACCAAAAACGCACGAAAATCGCACGGTGGGACTTTAGATGAGGCACCAAGCTGTAAGCAAGGCGTCTCCATCCCTGGTTGCTTTAAACATATTGGACTAGGTGGGACTTTAGATGAGACCCAAGCTGGTGTTGCCCGGCGTCTCCATCCCTATTACAAAACACAAAATGAGGTTGAAGGATTGTAAGAGGTGCATGAAAGTCAGCCAGCCCCCAGTTTGATGTACTCACCTTCCAGTCTGTCACCAACCAAATAAGACCTGTCTCTTGGTACAAAGAACAGGGGTTTAGTTGACACACATTTGCAAACGCATGTGAAAGCTGCAGAGCCACGTCACGGCACCCTGTTTAAATCTGCAGTCCTACACTCTTAATTTAGTGTCCTCACACTGGAGGCACATGGCCGCTAATGGGTGGATGGGGAACAGGTGAGAGGGAGACAGCCCAACCTCCCCCAACCCATCCCCATGCACGACTGGCTATTGTCTCAAAAAGTTCAAATAATTAGGTTAAAATATAACCATGGTGCAAACTGGAGAAGACCAGCTG
Organism: Pelophylax lessonae; assembly: GCF_965119305.1. Lineage (NCBI taxonomy): Eukaryota > Metazoa > Chordata > Amphibia > Anura > Ranidae > Pelophylax > Pelophylax lessonae. The sequence continues at coordinate 37,491,883 of NC_138772.1, forward strand.
AAAAGCATTACACCTCCATCCCCTTGGTGGATGCAGTATATGGATAGGAAGGGATTTTATATATGGGGCATGGCCTGTAAAGCACACTGCCTTTGAAATCCCTTATTTCCTTTGGGACTTTATATGAGACAAGCAGGTCATGCTATTGGTCTCCATCCCTGTATACGGAAAACACTAGGGTCATATCAAAAACTGCATCCACCAAAAACGCACGAAAATCGCACGGTGGGACTTTAGATGAGGCACCAAGCTGTAAGCAAGGCGTCTCCATCCCTGGTTGCTTTAAACATATTGGACTAGGTGGGACTTTAGATGAGACCCAAGCTGGTGTTGCCCGGCGTCTCCATCCCTATTACAAAACACAAAATGAGGTTGAAGGATTGTAAGAGGTGCATGAAAGTCAGCCAGCCCCCAGTTTGATGTACTCACCTTCCAGTCTGTCACCAACCAAATAAGACCTGTCTCTTGGTACAAAGAACAGGGGTTTAGTTGACACACATTTGCAAACGCATGTGAAAGCTGCAGAGCCACGTCACGGCACCCTGTTTAAATCTGCAGTCCTACACTCTTAATTTAGTGTCCTCACACTGGAGGCACATGGCCGCTAATGGGTGGATGGGGAACAGGTGAGAGGGAGACAGCCCAACCTCCCCCAACCCATCCCCATGCACGACTGGCTATTGTCTCAAAAAGTTCAAATAATTAGGTTAAAATATAACCATGGTGCAAACTGGAGAAGACCAGCTGAAAAGCATTACACCTCCATCCCCTTGGTGGATGCAGTATATGGATAGGAAGGGATTTTATATATGGGGCATGGCCTGTAAAGCACACTGCCTTTGAAATCCCTTATTTCCTTTGGGACTTTATATGAGACAAGCAGGTCATGCTATTGGTCTCCATCCCTGTATACGGAAAACACTAGGGTCATATCAAAAACTGCATCCACCAAAAACGCACGAAAATCGCACGGTGGGACTTTAGATGAGGCACCAAGCTGTAAGCAAGGCGTCTCCATCCCTGGTTGCTTTAAACATATTGTCCATATTTTCCAAAGGAAATAAGGGATTTCAAAGGCAGTGTGCTTTACAGGCCATGCCCCATATATAAAATCCCTTCCTATCCATATACTGCATCCACCAAGGGGATGGAGGTGTAATGCTTTTCAGCTGGTCTTCTCCAGTTTGCACCATGGTTATATTTTAACCTAATTATTTGAACTTTTTGAGACAATAGCCAGTCGTGCATGGGGATGGGTTGGGGGAGGTTGGGCTGTCTCCCTCTCACCTGTTCCCCATCCACCCATTAGCGGCCATGTGCCTCCAGTGTGAGGACACTAAATTAAGAGTGTAGGACTGCAGATTTAAACAGGGTGCCGTGACGTGGCTCTGCAGCTTTCACATGCGTTTGCAAATGTGTGTCAACTAAACCCCTGTTCTTTGTACCAAGAGACAGGTCTTATTTGGTTGGTGACAGACTGGAAGGTGAGTACATCAAACTGGGGGCTGGCTGACTTTCATGCACCTCTTACAATCCTTCAACCTCATTTTGTGTTAAGTACAACAGGTGTAACCGTATATAAAATACAACAAACATGGCCATTAAAAAGGCACAGAAAATGTCATGATGGTTGTCCCAAAATAGCCTTATGTAGTACAACTACTTTTTTTTAGGACACTATTAAGGTTGTCCATGTATAATTAAGACCTGAACGGGGCACCGACAACTGACCCAAAGATATATATATGAAGGAGAACGCCAAGCCTAAATAGCCAATGTACCCAGCAAGCTTTCACCACATCCCTATTTAGACATAGAAGAAGAAGAAAATGGTATAACACACCCTGCGGACTCTTGTTGGGCCCCAGAGAGACCGTAAATTGGGATTTTGGGAAAAAATGGGATTTTGAAATTGGGAAAAAATGGGATTTTGAAGGTGAAGCTTGCTAAGGTATATAATAGATAAATAATAATGAAACAGAATAAAATAACAAGATTTTATTACAATATTAGTAAAAACAATCACAGACAGTGATAATAATTCAGTGCATAAAGATACATAGTATACAGAGAACCATAGTTGTGTGGTTAGGGCCACTTATGTCCGACATATTTCGCCGGCAGGCTTCCTCTGGGACATTGCAAACTGGTGACCTCAACACAGGTTCTAAATATAAACAATATACAATGGGTTTAGACATAATCATAATAACATTTAACAGCTATTGATGTGTTTGAAATTTGAGGCTCACCAAAGGTTGTATCTAGAGCATTGCACATATATCCATATACCAGGGATCTCTGCCGTGTATCCAATGGTGGGTAAACACCCTGAACTTGAAGTCCAGCCAGGTCAGACCTCGCTATATTGACAGGAACCAGACCGGGCTCTGCCAAATCACAGCATATCTAGAGGGATCAGTAATTTGTAAAAAGAGAAGCTCATCACCAATAAACCCAAAATATACTTGGGAAAAAGGGGGATGTGTATAAGTATCACAAGGTTGGTCTCCAAGAGCAAGGCCAAAAGGGGTAAACAGAGCAGTGAAACGTTGTGGTGAGCAGAATCAGAGAAAGTGAGACAATCCTACAACCAGAAGATATAAAGGTGGGCAATGATACCATGTGTAAATGAGCAAAGTGAGTGCCCATATAGTATGAGTAGAAATAGGTAATGCAGGAAACCACATATAGAGCAAGTAGTTGTCACATACAAAGTGTGACAAGGTGCCTTGAAGGTTAGCTAAGGAATAACCTTAGGTATATGTCTGTACAAGACTTGAAAAGTGAGCGAATATAGTGCGATATTAAACAGACCCATTCCATAGTAGAAAATAGCAAAGAAAGAGTAAGGCAAATGAAGTGATGTGCCAATCCGCGGAAAGTGGCGAACAGATCCCGCAGAAAGCCGTGCAGTCGGGAGATCCAAGTTGGTGAGACGCTTACCTTGAGTACTGAGATCGAGTGGTAACAAACAGCCGCGCCACTGTAGTCGTGGCCTGTTTGTACCATGCTGTGTCCGGCATTTTATGCGCGGTCCCACCGGAAGTGACGAGGTACCTCGTGACCTCCAACTAATCACTTCCGGTGTGGGCGCCATCTTGCGGTCCTAGCCATGCCTGCACCGCAAAGGAAGGCGGAAGCAGGCGGGTCGGAGCGCTGCACATCCGCCATGAAAAGAGGGCGGACTCGGGGAATAACGTGGGAGGAGAAAGATGGACAAGATCTCACAGCACCACCCCCGGCTTGGCGCCCGAATCCCTGTCAGAAAAGAAGCAAAGAAAGTACTGGCCCATTGGGTTTGACTGCAGACCGATCCCATAGAAACATATGGATTTCCATCTAATAAAAATACAAAAAGAGTATATATAAGCATAAATACATTTCAATGACATAGAACAAATTCTAATTTCATTCTCATAGCTAATGGCAGCCAAATGTCAGTATATTGATTGAGACAGATAAGCAAACTTAATAAGCATAATGAATAGGAAGGCATATATATAATGTCCAATCCTAAATCAGAACATAGAGCAGGATGATATGCCACTGTGTTGTTAAGTCAGTGTCTAAGCTATGACTACATTGTGTCCTGTATCCCCAATTATAATGGGTAAGCATGTGGTATGGAAGGCACAAGATGTCTTAAAATGAATCACAGAGCCACATATCAGGGGAGGAAGAGAGAGGGAAGGGGGGATAATTTTATCGCCAATAATTGTATGATGTTAGGTTATTCCAGAAATGGTTTGAACGATAGGGCTGTGTTTAGCCCTGGTGGTCTGGTGGCCTGTAACTTATATATCCACTTGACCTCTGCTTTGAGGATGGCATTGTCGTAATTACCACCTCGCGGATTTTTCTTAATTGCCTCAAGTACAATGAATTTAAAGGTATGTGGGTCAAAGTTGTGTCGTAAGCCCACATGCTTACAAATGGGTGTAAACATGAGTCCAGTGTCCATATAATAAAGGTGGTCCTGGATCCGTCTTGCAAAAGGTCTAATCGTTTTACCAACGTAAAACGCCCCACAGAGGCATGTGGCCAAATATACCACACCCTCTGTGAGGCAAGTGGCCCTGAATCTAGGTCTCAGAATACCTCCCCGAGGTAGAGGGAAGGTATAGCCCTCTCTCACCCAAGGGCATTCCGAGCATTGTCCACATCTATATGTGCCGAGACCCCCCACTGCTCCCTCAGATTCCTCCTCCTCAGTAGATCTATGGTGACTATGTACAAGTCTGTCTCTCAATGAGGTAGACTTGCGATAGATTACCTCTGGGTATGGTTTAATGTATTTAGAGATCGTGATATCGTCTGCTAGAAAATGCCAGTTGTTAACCAGAATTCTACGTATAGTTTGGTGCTGAGAGCTGTATTTGGTAATGAGTTTAGTAGTATTCATAGGGTCAGTCTGACGAGAGCCAAAGATCAATTTGTCTCGTGGTTGGAGATTAGCCCTTTGGTAGGCTTTTTTAAGGAGTTTTCTACTATAGCCACGGGCCAAAAGCCTTTGTTGTAAGGCCTTGGCTTCACGTTTATAGTCCGATTCTAACGCGCAGTTACGTCGTATTCTCAGGTATTGTGAATACGGAATACTGCGTACCAGGGATCGTGGATGGCTGCTTGTATAATGTAGTATTGTTTTGCCCGCCGTGTTCTTGCGGTACAATGAGGTATAAATACTGCCATCAGGTTTTAGAAAGACCGTTGTATCAAGAAAGGCTATTTTGTGGGTATCATATTGAACTGTAAATTTTAGATTATAATTGTTATTTGATATAAATTCCATAAATTCCAGAAGGGTAGATACCGAACCTGTCCACACAATGATGACATCGTCGATATACCTGCGCCATAACGCTAGGTGGTGCAGGTATATCGCAGCGGCATCATTGGCGAACAGCTCCCTTTCCCACCCCCCCAGGTACAGGTTGGCATACGATGGGGCACACGAAGTCCCCATCGCTACCCCCTGTACCTGGAGGTAAGTGGTTTCGCCAAATACAAAGATATTCGATCTCAAAATGTGATTGAGTAGTTGAAGGGTAAAATCTGCCAGAGCCCACGTGCGATGGGTCTGCTCCCTAAGAAAAGTGGCAATCACCTCAATACCTCTAGTATGCGGAATACTAGAGTAGAGGGCTTCGATGTCAAGAGTAACCAATAGGGAGTCCCTGGGGACAATGAGGCCCTCAAGGACTCTCAATAGCTCCAGGGTGTCCCTAAGGTATGAGGGCAGGCCCATCACATGTGGGCGTAGCTGATCGTCCACAAACCGGCTGGAGGGCTCGGTAATGGATTCCATGCCCGATACAATCGGGCGCCCTGGGGGTTTGTCCAGGCTTTTATGCACTTTGGGTAGTGCGTAAAAAGTTGGCAAGATTGGCCACTTAACATTTAAATATTCGTAGAGCTCTTGGTCAATCACATGTGACTGTAAAGCATTAAAAATTATTGATTTGAATCTTCCTTTCATAATGTCAACTTCCTCTATGGATACTGGCCTGTACCATTCTTCATTGGTCAAAATATCGAAACACATGGTTTCGTATTGATGCCTGTCCATGACGACCACGTTGCCGCCCTTGTCAGAGGGTTTGATGACAACGAGGTCTGACGAGAACTGACCCAAAGAGTCTGTGATCAGTAGGTTTGCTCCCCAAAATAAGCACAGGTAAAAAATGGCATTTGAAAAAATGAAGCAATAAAAATAAATTGAAGAAAGAAAATATTGTAAATATTATTATATTATTATTATAATATAATATAATATTTTCCTTCTTCAGATTGTCTTAAGATTTGGTAGTAATTTCTTTTGCATTTGCGCGCTATTCTTTTTTAATATATATATATATATTGTGACAGGAAGTCAGGTAAATCTGGGAATGTAGTCACTTAGAGGAGACACATTCCCACCTGCTTTGAAAAGTTCAGTAATTACTATAGGGTGTCGGCTGCCAAAGGCAGCAGGAAGGTGTAAAGAAGTTGAAAGGCCTTCAGCTGTTCAGAATGAGGAAATTAAGGCCTCTATAATTTGTCCAAAGAAAGTCTATGCATTGCTGCCTCCTGTCGCTGTGTGAGCTGGGAAGAGGAGGACAGACATACGTGTACCTCCCGACGCCGTGTGGGCATGGGAGAAGGACTGCTGCCGCCTGTCGCCGTGTGGGCTGGGAGAGGGGGACAGTCGGATGTGTGCCTCCCGACAAGCTGGTGAGCATGGGAGAAGACCCCCTAAAGCGATGTGAAGCTAAGGAGGGTAACCAAGTGTGAAGACGTCTCAAAGGTGAGGACATGGACTGTTTTGCTACGTGGAAAGAAAACAAAGGGACATGTTCCATGTGAAGAGTGTGAAGAGTAAAGGGATCTGTTAAATGAACTGTGTTCAATGTGAAGAGTCTGAAGAGTAAAGGGACCTGTTATAGATAAAACATGGACTGTTGAGTATCCGCTGTAGGATAAGAAAGTTTGCTCCAACAGTAGGTTGGAGACAGACTCTTAGGTAGGTTCCAGCGTGAGAAGGTAGCCGCCCACAGAGGCAAGGATTTATTTTGTCTTTTATTTTATTTTGGCTGTTTTGACGCTTGCAATTGTGTGAAGTAAATTGCATGAATAAATCAGTCTTGTTTTCAACCTCTGCTCGGCTATCTCTCTGTGAAAACGCACCCCCAAAGGGGTCATCCACGCCTACCACCGAGCTAATCCCTCACATATGGTGGAGGTATGCAGTGGGCATAAGCAGAGATCCCTGCAAGGAAGTGCAAATGTTTGATGAACTTTATCTGGTGCATGAGATTGCACAATCTATGTGTGCAGGAGAGAAGATCCTGACAGAAAAAAAAAAGTGTTTTAAAGAGACAGCGGTCTCAAAATTATTTGATGAACTTTGTTGTGTCTGGTGCAAGTGACTGCACAAACTGTGTGTGCAGGAAAAGAGATCTTGCAAGAGAGAGAAAAACTACATGTGTTAAAGAGACAGTGGTCTGAAAATTTTCTGCTGGACTGTGAAAAATTTGTTTGTGGAGTTATTGAAGATGGGGCGTTCAAAACGCCTGAAGAATGCAAAGATAGATGAAATGAGAGACCGGATTCTATGGATGGAGGGGATGTTACCGTCTGAACCAGCCCCATCCATGCCTAAAGAGAGTATACTAAAGAGGAAGGTTGTTGTCCCTAGCAACACTGATGAAACTGCTATGGAGACGCAGTGTGCTCAGATGAAAAGTAAGCTCAAAATGGAGGAGATGTTGAAACAACTGATTATATCAAATACAGCTCAACAGCAGGCAAATGCAGCTCAACAGCAGGCAAATGCAGATTTTCAGCGGAGCTTTGCAGCTCAACAAAAGGCTCATCAAGAGAGCATGGCAGGCTGGAAACAGAGACGCCAGCAGCCAATGGAGGCCATCGGTTTGGAGGAAACCGAGTATGTGTGCAGGGCTGAGTTGGATGCCTTGCAACGGAAAATGGAAGAAAAGGAACAAGCCTTGGAATTGCTTAAAATGGAGCATAGAAACTTGCAGGAAACGAATGAACTACTCAAGTCTCATGTGTCACAGTGGGAAGAATCCACTGCTCTTCTTTTGGTCGAGTTGCAAAAACGCAGAGAGACTATAATGGAGAAAGATACCATCCTCATGGAAAAGGAAAGTGAAATTCAGACTTTGCAGAAGCAAAGTATGGCTGATATGTTGGAGTTGCGTAATCAGCTGGAAAAAAGTCTTCAGTCTTTGGGAGCTACAAAAATAGACCTGCAGGAGTCGCAGGAACAGAATGTTGCTCTGAAAGCGACATTGTCTCTCAGCGACAAAGAGAAAAGTGAAAGAGAGGCTAAATTACTGAGTACTGTGTATGAGCTCACTACTTTGAGCAATGTGGTAGATGAATGGCGTGCGGACTGTGAAAGTTGGAAAGGGGAAGCCCAACGTGTCCAGCAGCAGTTAAAGGAGAAAGAAGCCTGTGTGGCAGAATTACAGTCTCATTCCCAGAAACTAGCCAATGAGGTGAAGGCTCTTATGCAGGGAAAAGGAGATTGTGAACATAAGAGGGAAAAAGTAGAGGCACAGCTTCTGGAATCGCAAGTCAAGGTGTCAGAAGGTGACCGATTGTGTGCTAAGCTGTCAGAGAAGGCAAACCGACTGCAGGTTGAGTTGGACAATGTTACAAATCAGCTTTCTCAAGCAGACAGCAAATCTAGAGAAATTGCGGAAGATTTTTCTATCTTGGAATCGCAGCTGCAAGACACGCAGGAACTCTTACAGGAAGAGAGGTGTCAAAGGCTGAGTTTTAGCACAAAGCTCAAACAAATGGAAGATGAGAAAAATGGCTTCCTGGAACAATTAAAAGAGGAGGCGGAAGCAAAGAAAAACCTATCAGAGCAAGTCGCAACATTGCAAGCTCAGATAGCGGATATGAAAAAACGCATGGAAGAAAGCGTTGGTTCATTACAGTGTGTTGAAGATGTGAAAAAGAAGTTTGATCAGATGCTTGGTGAAGAGAAGACTGTGTCTGCAAAATATGCAGAAGAACGCGCACGTGCAGAAACGGAGGTGCGTGATAACGAGAGCAAAGCCCTGTTCTTGGCTCGCTCTTTGGAGGAAGCTCTAGAGTGTAAGGCTGAACTAGAAAGTGTTAACAAACAGCTGCGTACAGAAATGGAAGAATTGGTCAGCTCCAAGGATGATGTTGTGAAAAGCGTTCAGGAGTTAGAAAAGTCTAAGCGAGCCTTAGAACAGCAAGTAGAAGAGATGAAGATTCCGTTGCAGGAACTGGAAGAGGAATTACAGGCAACAGAGGATCTGTCCCAAAGAGGGGATAGTGTGCCTGATGCAGTTTTTAAAAGGATCAGAGTTTTGGGGTCTGTCCTGAGTGAGCCTCAGAAATGTGATGACATGTGGCTTGAATCACCCCTGTGGAATAAACCGTTCCTTCAAAAACTTCAGCAAACAAAGGAGCTGTGTAAGAAATGTGATGTTTTCTCAGTTCAGGCTGAAAACCTAGTGGAGAAAACTAAAGCGGAGAAAACTAAAGCAAGTGATATAAATCTGGGAGAAAAAAGCAAACGCCACCTAGTGGAGAAAACTAAGGCTGTTGATGAAAACGTGAAGCAAATTAAGTTCAAGTGCCTTTCAGGGAATATTTCCAAAATGGAACTGGTGAAAGACAGGTGGCAGAAATTTGATCGTGATCTTGAGATACATTCCATGTGGAATTCAGATAGAGAAAAGGAACTAGGTGACTTTGACCGGTCAAATAGTTCAGCAGAAAGTGCATTGAAGAAACCTGTAAAAGAATGTGTTGCAGTTCCATGCTTCTTCACTGATGCAGAGAGGAGGTCTATAATGGATACCACCCAGATCGCTGGGTTCAACTGTGTTGTTGCCTTTGACCCCTATGTTGGTGGAAGGAAAGTTGATGATGTTCTGGTTGGCTTCTTCTGTGAAGAGTTTGGCAAGAAATATAAACTCAATATCAAATCAAATAGTAGGCCTTTACTGCGACTCGCTCAGGAGGGCGAAAAGTTTAAGAAGTTGATGAGTGCAAATGCTTCAGATCTGCCTATGAATATGAAATGTTTGGTGAATGATATTGATATCTCTGGGAAAAGGAACAGGGGTCACTTTGAAGAAATGTGTGACAGCCTGTTGTCTCAATTGGAAAATCCTCTGCACAGCATCTTAGAGCAAGCAAAGCTCAAGAAGGAAGATCATTCCCTTTTACAACAAAAAGTCAATGATTGTGTACAGCTGTATGGAGAGGCAACTCAAGTTACAGAGGGATGTCAAGAGTCCCTACTTGGAACAAAGCTTAGTGAAGCAAAGGTTCTCAAAGTTTTGTGGAAAACATTTATGGATTGCAGAGAGAGGCGTCTTAAGAATGTTGAAGACATTAAGACTAGCCCAATTGAGTTGCCTATGGATCACGGTCCTCCAGGGTGGATTGGACAGACGGTTATGAGGGACAAGCTGTCTGACATTTATGAGAAAGCTGTCAATGAAGATGACAGAAACGAGAAGGAGCAAAATGATGCCAAAAATGCAGTTGAAGAATGTGTATATGAGATGAGAGACAAACTGTGTGGCATTTATGAGAAATCCGTCAATGAAGATGACAAAACAGTTTCATCCGGAAGCTTGAGGATAATAGGAGGCTTATCAGTGAGTCAGCAGTGCCTGACACATGCGTGCCTGGAAATATGTGTCCCAACCCTAGGGTTGAAACAAGAGGGGGGGGTATGTGACAGGAAGTCAGGTAAATCTGGGAATGTAGTCACTGAGAGGAGACACATTCCCACCTGCTTTGAAAAGTTCAGTAATTACTATAGGGTGTCGGCTGCCAAAGGCAGCAGGAAGGTGTAAAGAAGTTGAAAGGCCTTCAGCTGTTCAGAATGAGGAAATTAAGGCCTCTATAATTTGTCCAAAGAAAGTCTATGCATTGCTGCCTCCTGTCGCTGTGTGAGCTGGGAAGAGGAGGACAGACATACGTGTACCTCCCGACGCCGTGTGGGCATGGGAGAAGGACTGCTGCCGCCTGTCGCCGTGTGGGCTGGGAGAGGGGGACAGTCGGATGTGTGCCTCCCGACAAGCTGGTGAGCATGGGAGAAGACCCCCTAAAGCGATGTGAAGCTAAGGAGGGTAACCAAGTGTGAAGACGTCTCAAAGGTGAGGACATGGACTGTTTTGCTACGTGGAAAGAAAACAAAGGGACATGTTCCATGTGAAGAGTGTGAAGAGTAAAGGGATCTGTTAAATGAACTGTGTTCAATGTGAAGAGTCTGAAGAGTAAAGGGACCTGTTATAGATAAAACAGGTCCCTTTACTCTTCAGACTCTTCACATTGAACACAGTTCATTTAACAGATCCCTTTACTCTTCACACTCTTCACATGGAACATGTCCCTTTGTTTTCTTTCCACGTAGCAAAACAGTCCATGTCCTCACCTTTGAGACGTCTTCACACTTGGTTACCCTCCTTAGCTTCACATCGCTTTAGGGGGTCTTCTCCCATGCTCACCAGCTTGTCGGGAGGCACACATCCGACTGTCCCCCTCTCCCAGCCCACACGGCGACAGGCGGCAGCAGTCCTTCTCCCATGCCCACACGGCGTCGGGAGGTGCACGTATGTCTGTCCTCCTCTTCCCAGCTCACACAGCGACAGGAGGCAGCAATGCATAGACTTTCTTTGGACAAATTATAGAGGCCTTAATTTCCTCATTCTGAACAGCTGAAGGCCTTTCAACTTCTTTACACCTTCCTGCTGCCTTTGGCAGCCGACACCCTATAGTAATTACTGAACTTTTCAAAGCAGGTGGGAATGTGTCTCCTCTCAGTGACTACATTCCCAGATTTACCTGACTTCCTGTCACAATATATATATATATATATATATATATATATATATATATATATATATATATATATATATATATATATATATATATATATACACGGAGTGCAGAATTATTAGGCAAATGAGTATTTTTGAGGATTAATTTTATTATTGAACAACAACCATGTTCTCAATGAACCCAAAAAACTCATTAATATCAAAGCTGACTATTTTTGGAGGTAGTTTTTAGTTTGTTTTTAGTTTTAGCTATTTTAGGGGGATATCTGTGTGTGCCGGTGACTATTACTGTGCATAATTATTAGGCAACTTAACAAAAATCAAATATACTGTATACCCATTTCAATTATTTATTTTACCAGTGAAACCAATATAACATCTCAACCAGGCCCGTTCTGGGACAAAAAATAGGCCCGGGCATTTTGGACTGAGCAGCCCGCGAGGGGGGGGGGGGCGTGGTGGGGCGTGGCGTGGCGTTCGTCGGGATGGTTGATGACAGGATTTAATGTTCCAGGATGTGTGGATTTGATTACGGTACCTTTTTTAGTTTAATCTTCAATTTAGATCAGAGCTGCCATATGATGCTGTTTATTTTGTCTTACTTTAAATCCTGTTTTGATGGTTGAGTCCTAAAAATAGTATGAAGCAGATCAGTCCCAATTCCTGCACCTTCACACATCAAATCAACCCAATTCCTGCACTATCATACCTTAGATCACCCCAATTCCTGCACCTTCACACCTCAGATCAGCCCCTGGTAGGCTGGCACTGGCAGCAACAATTTTATTCAAATCGGGATTTATTCTGCAAATAGGCTGACCTGGCACTGGCAGGCATAGTACTAGACTAGTACTATGCCTGGCTGCCAGTGCCAGACAATTTGCAGAAGAAATCCTGATTTATTTGAATAAAATTGTTGCTGCCAGTGCCAGTCCAGCCTATCTGCAAAAGAAATCCCTAAGTAGAAGTCACTCCTCTCTCCAGTCCTCCACTTACCTTAGGTGTGCTGTGCGGTGTGGCTGCAGAGTGTTCCCGCTGGACATAGTACAGGAGATGGTCAGAGACTGCAAACATGATACAAGAGATGGTCAGAGACTGTGGACATGATACAGGAGATGGCCAGAGACTGAGGACATGATACAGGAGATGGCCAGAGACTGAGGACATGATACATGAGATGGTCAGAGACTGAGGACATGATACATGAGATGGTCAGAGACTGAGGACATGATACATGAGATGGTCAGAGACTGAGGACATGATACATGAGATGGTCAGAGACTGAGGACATGATACATGAGATGGTCAGAGACTGAGGACATGATACATGAGATGGTCAGAGACTGAGGACATGATAGAGGAGATGGTCAGAGACTGAGGACATGATAGAGGAGATGGTCAGAGACTGAGGACATGATAGAGGAGATGGTCAGAGACTGAGGACATGATAGAGGAGATGGTCAGAGACTGAGGACATGATAGAGGAGATGGTCAGAGACTGAGGACATGATAGAGGAGATGGTCAGAGACTGAGGACATGATAGAGGAGATGGTCAGAGACTGAGGACATGATAGAGGAGATGGTCAGAGACTGAGGACATGATAGAAGAGATGGTCAGAGACTGAGGACATGATAGAGGAGATGGTCAGAGACTGAGGACATGATAGAGGAGATGGTCAGAGACTGAGGACATGATAGAGGAGATGGTCAGAGACTGAGGACATGATAGAGGAGATGGTCAGAGACTGAGGACATGATAGAGGAGTTGGTCAGAGACTGAGGACATGATAGAGGAGATGGTCAGAGACTGAGGACATGATAGAGGAGATGGTCAGAGACTGAGGACATGATAGAGGAGATGGTCAGAGACTGAGGACATGATAGAGGAGATGGTCAAAGACTGAGGACATGATAGAGGAGATGGTCAGAGACTGAGGACATGATAGAGGAGATGGTCAGAGACTGAGGACATGATAGAGGAGATGGTCAGAGACTGAGGACATGATAGAGGAGATGGTCAGAGACTGAGGACATGATACAGGAGATGGTCAGAGACTGAGGACATGATACAGGAGATGGTCAGAGACTGAGGACATGATAGAGGAGATGGTCAGAGACTGAGGACATGATACAGGAGATGGTCAGAGACTGAGGACATGATACAGGAGATGGTCAGAGACTGAGGACATGATACAGGAGATGGTCAGAGACTGCCGACATGATACAGGAGATGGCCAGAGACTGCCGACATGATACAGGAGATGGTCAGAGACTGCCGACAGGATACAGGAGATGGTCAGAGACTGCCGACAGGATACAGGAGATGGCCAGAGACTGCCGACACGATACAGGAGATGGCCAGAGACTGCCGACACGATACAGGAGATGGCCAGAGACTGCCGACACGATACAGGAGATGGTCAGAGACTGCCGACACGATACAGGAGATGGTCAGAGACTGCCAACACGATACAGGAGATGGTCAGAGACTGCCGACACGATACAGGAGATGGTCAGAGACTGCCGACAAGATACAGGAGATGGCCAGAGACTGCCGACATGATACAGGAGATGGCCAGAGACTGAGGACGTGATACAGGAGATGGCCAGAGACTGCGGACATGATACAAGAGATGGTCAGAGACTGCGGACATGATACAGGAGATGGTCAGAGACTGCGGACATGATACAAGAGATGGTCAGAGACTGCGGACATGATACAGGAGATTGTCAGAGACTGCGGACATGATACAGGAGATGGTCAGAGACTGGGGACATGATACAGGAGATGGTCAGAGACTGCGGACATGATACAGGAGATGGTCAGAGACTGCGGACATGATACAGGAGATGGTCAGAGACTGCGGACATGATACAGGAGATGGTCAGAGACTGCGGACATGATACCTGAGAGACTGCAGATGTGATACAAGAGAAGGTCAGAGACTGCAGACATGATAGAAGATAGGACACTAGGGGGGCCGGAGAGCACAGGGAAAGCAGATAGCACTGGAGGAGCTGAAGGGCAAGGGGGGGGGGGGACTGGAGAGAAGTAAGGAAGGCGCAGGGTGTGGATAGCACTGGGGGGGGCAGGGAAAACCAGGGGGATGGAGAGCACAGGGTAGGGGGACTGGAGAGCACTGAGGGGGGGGGGGAACTGGAAATCACTTGGCCAGGGAGCACAGGGGGGTGGAGAGCACTAGGGGAGCCAGAAAGCATAGGGGGAGATGAAAAGCACTGTGGGGACTTGAAGAGCAGGGGGGGGGGCTGAAGAGCAGGGGGGGGGGCTGAAGAGCAGGGGGGGGGCTGAAGAGCAGGGGGGGGGCTGAAGAGCAGGGGGGGGCTGAAGAGCAGGGGGGGGGCTGAAGAGCAGGGGGGGGGTCTGAAGAGCACAAGGGGGGGCTAAGAGCAGGAGGGGAGGGTTAAGATCACTGGGGGGGGCAGTAAAATAAGTTGAATAGGAGGGGGATGGGACAGCTCAGCTGCATATAGAGAAATTGATATTTCTCCTGCAGCCGCAGAATGCCTGCAGAAGGGAGGAGGAGAATCAGGCATCCATCCAGCGGCAGCAGGAGGAGGAAGAGGGAAACATCAAATCCTCTATATGAAGCCGCCCCATCCCCCTCCTATTCAGTAGCAGACAGTACACACGGCCGGTGACACCAGGGCTGCACAGCACTGAAGACACTGGCGTCGTGAGGAGCCGCACTTACCTTCTCTCTCCGGCCCGTCGCCGCCCCCGCGAGCAGCCCGGAGTCAGAGTGAAGGAGCTGCCATCTGCAGCTGATTGCTTCCATGGCCGATCCTGCGAGTGCGGGCTGTGCTGCTGGCCGCGCCGGGCAGGACACCGGCTGCGGCGGGAAGGAACACACATACGAACTTCTCTTCACTTCCGGCTCCCTAGCCAATCAGCCTCCTGCTCAGGGGGTGTGACTCACAGCAGAAGGCTGATTGGCCGCGGAGCCGGTGTAGCTGGCAAGAACACCGGCCGCGGCCGCCGCAGTGAGGGAAAATGACAGTCTGGCCTCTTTACATTCTACTGTGAGGAGTCGGACTAAGTGAGAGCGGGCGCCGCGGCCCACCGGGATTATGCCCGGTCCGCCCGATGGTCAGTCCGGCCCTGATCTCAACATTCACAAATATACATTTCTGACATTCAAAAACAAAACAAAAACAAATCAGTGACCAATATAGCCACCTTTCTTTGCAAGGACACTCAAAAGCCTGCCATCCATGGATTCTGTCAGTGTTTTGATCTGTTCACCATCAACATTGCGTGCAGCAGCAGCCACAGCCTCCCAGACACTGTTCAGAGAGGTGTACTGTTTTCCCTCCTTGTAAATCTCACATTTGATGATGGACCACAGGTTCTCAATGGGGTTCAGATCAGGTGAACAAGGAGGCCATGTCATTAGCTTTTCTTCTTTTATACCCTTTCTTGCCAACCAAGCTGTGGAGTACTTGGACGCGTGTGATGGAGCATTGTCCTGCATGAAAATCATGTTTTTCTTGAAGGATGCAGACTTCTTCCTGTACCACTGCTTGAAGAAGGTGTCTTCCAGAAACTGGCAGTAGGACTGGGAGTTGAGCTTGACTCCATCCTCAACCGGAAAAGGCCCAACAAGCTCATCTTTGCTGATACCAGCCCAAACCAGTACTCCACCTCCACCTTGCTGGCGTCTGAGTCGGACTGGAGCTCTCTGCCCTTTACCAATCCAGCCACGGGCCCATCCATCTGGCCCATCAAGACTCACTCTCATTTCATCAGTCCATAAAACCTTTGAAAAATCAGTCTTGAGATATTTCTTGGCCCAGTCTTGACGTTTCAGCTTGTGTGTCTTGTTCAGTGGTGGTCGTCTTTCAGCCTTTCTTACCTTGGCCATGTCTCTGAGTATTGCACACCTTGTGCTTTTGGGCACTCCAGTGATGTTGCAGCTCTGAAATATGGCCAAACTGGTGGCAAGTGGCATCTTGGCAGCTGCACGCTTGACTTTTCTCAGTTCATGGGCTGTTATTTTGCGCCTTGGTTTTTCCACACGCTTCTTGCGACCCTGTTGACTATTTTGAATGAAATGCTTGATTGTTCGATGATCACGCTTCAGAAGCTTTGCAATTTTAAGAGTGCTGCATCCCTCTGCAAGATATCTCACTATTTTTGACTTTTCTGAGCCTGTCAAGTCCTTCTTTTGACCCATTGTGCCCAAGGAAAGGAAGTTGCCTAATAAATATGCACACCTGATATAGGGTGTTGATGTCATTAGACCACACCCCTTCTCATTACAGAGATGCACATCACCTAATATGCTTAATTGGTAGTAGGCTTTCGAGTCTATACAGCTTGGAGTAAGACAACATGCATAAAGAGGATGATGTGGTCAAAATACTCATTTGCCTAATAATTCTGCACTCCCTGTATATATTGTAAGGGATTAGCTCGGTGGCGGGTGTGGATGACCCCTTGGGGGGTGCGTTTTCCCAGAGAGGTAGCCGACAAGTGCTTGCAAACAAACAGTGTGGTTTATTAAATGGTGTTTTCTTCACCAGGCTGTATGCAGCAAAACATCCAAAATAAAATAAAACAGAAAATAAATCCTTGCCTCTGTGGGCGGCTACCTTCTCACAACTGGAACCTGCCTAAGTGTCTGTCTCCAACCTACCGTCGGGCAGACTTCCTTGTCCTACAGCGGACACTCAATAGTCCTTTTATAATAGCTTCACAGGGCAACACAGTCCTTTGTTTCTTTCACATCAACAGTTCGTCTTCTCACCTTTGAGACGTATTCACCCTTGGTTACCGTCCCGGGCACACATCACTCCGGGGGGTCTTCTCCCAGGCCCACACATCCTGTCGGGAGGCACACGCTGACTGTCCTCCTGCTCCCAGCCCACATGGCTTCAGGACACAGCTTCTGGAGGCAGCAAACAATAGGACTTTCTCTGAACAAATTATAGAGCCTTAACTCCCTCATTCTGAACAGGTGAAGGCCTTTCAACTTCCTGCTGGCTAGCTCTGTAGCCAACACCCTAAATTAATTAATGGACTTTCTAAATCAGGTGGAAATGTATCTCCTTCCTGTGACTACATTCCCAGATTTAGCTGACTTCCTGTCACAATATATATATATATATATTTTGGTTTTGGCCAATGGCCAAGTGCATCCTGAATTTCCAGTTTTGGTACCAAAAATTTCCATTCAGTGCTCCTCTAATTAGCTTAAGGTATGAGAGTTTCACAATTGTTTCCTTCTGAATGAGATGTATTCTGATTTCATAAGTGCTTTTTTTTCGTTACACAAGACAGAGTTTTCTTGTATGAATCACTTGTTATTCGATCTTTTCTGGAATATGTTTATATCGTCATTGTATTCAGAGGTCAAGTTATGTACTTCTTTACAAATGTATGCTTGTAAAAATAAAGAATTAAAAAAAAAACGCAAAAAACATAAGTGGTTCTTTAAAACATTTTACAAGATATAACCAGGAATTGAATTAGCTTCCAAAAATCCTAACCGAATTAACAAGGCTGGATAGGTAAGAGCGCTCATGGATGAATGAAAATCTCAAGAGTGTATTCCATGTAAAATGCATGAGATATAAATAAAATATGGAAATGACCCGCCATGTCACGTTGACGCTGTACAGCATAAAAGGAACAAACAGAAATGTGCGTCACTTAAGAAGTCATACTTTCAAACACGCTGTGGTCTGCAATTCTTAATTCAAGTAAGTTTGGATTTTGAAAGGACTGAAAAACTTCTGTCATTAAAAAATTATAGGAAAACTCTTGCCAAAAACTTATGAAAGGGCGATACATGCTGTGGGAGATATATATGTAGCAGGTTTTCTAGGCCTTGTGCCTAATGTGGGTCTGCCATTGTTACCGGTAACACTTTCAGCACGTTTGAGCTGTAAACCCAGGTGTGAGAACTGAGACAATGACCATTCTGACATCTTTGGTTTGTTTGTTTTATTGTATTTAGGGGTTGGGAGAAGGGAATGAGTGGGATACTCCTCTGGCTCGACTAGGTACAATTCTGGGACACTTGGAGAATGCTCACTGACTGTCTTGACGCCAGCTGAATGCCGACCAGCGTTTCCTGATGCTTTAAGATACTGTGAAACTCAAACTGTGTTGGAACCTCGACTTTAACGTATCTGTCAACTCAGAAGATCCAGGACTGTAGAATACTTGACTCCTGACACTGCTTTTAGCTCAAAAGTCACTGAACAGCTCCCTGCAGCCCTGCACTGGCTGAGGTAGCTCCTTGTAAATTCCTGTGCTGCTGCAACTCTCAACTTGTACAACGTACACTGTACACTGACTCTTCAGGGCCCAAACTGCAGGCGCCCCCTTTACACTTCAGAGTCCTCTACCTAGGTACCCCCTCTAATACTTCAGGGTCCTCTGACCAGGTACCCCCTTTCAGAGCTAGCTGACTCCTGGATCCCAGAACCTTCTCCGGAGTGGTCCCCTCTGACACTAGGCAGACCCCCAGGGGCAATCCTCAGTACTCACGACCTTTGTAGGCTTTCCTGGTCCTGGACCCCTCTCGCTCTCCCCTGGTTCTCGGCACACCGGATCCCCTTTTCAGCTCAACTCAGCACTCTCTAGATTCTCAGGCAGCACCCCGAGACATCCCCTTCCTCTGACAGGAGGAGAGACAGCCGTACTCTCCCTCCTGGGACTCTGCTTCCCGCCAAAGACGCTGAGTCATGCGCCCCCTTCAGACTTATACCAACTCCCAGATGACGTCACCTGTGACATAAGGGGGCGGGGCCTCCCGGTGACGTCACCGGGAGGCCACGCTCACAATGGCTATATAACAAGCTGCAGAGTTCGGAGGAGGACCGGAGGAGGAGGACCGGAGGAAGAAGAAGAAGACCAGAGGAGGCAAAAGAGCAGAAGATTGGACAGCAGAAGAGCGGACAGCAAAAGAGCAGAAGACCAGAAGACCGGAGAGGGAGAACACCAGAGCGGAGAAGACCGGATGAAGATTTTTAATAAACTTTCCAAAACGTCTCCTGTCATTATTTACATACACTGCCTTTTATGGGGTGAATGGGTAGGGATACAGTGTACCCCCATACCCATTCACATAGGGAGGGGGTCTGGGATCTGGGGGGCCCCCTTGTTAAAGGGGGCTTCCAGATTCCAATGAGCCCCCTGCCCGCAGACCCCCACAACCACCGACCAGGGTTGTGGGGATGAGGCCCTTGTCCTCATCAACATGGGGGCAAGGTGCTTTGAGGTGGGGGGTGCAGAGCTCCCCCTGCCCCAAAGCACCAACACCCCCCCATGTTGAGGGCATGTGGCCTGGTATGGTCCAGGGGGGGTGGGGCCGCTCGCTCGTCCCCTCCCCCTTCCTGCCCTACCGGGCTGCATGCTCGGACAAGGGTCTAGTATGGATTTTGGGGGGAACCCCATGCCGTTTTTTCGGCGTGGGGCTACTCTCAAATTCCATACCGGACCAAAGGGCCTGGTTTGGAACCTGGTGGGGACCCCCACGCCGTTTTTCTTCCATTTTTGGCGTGGAGTTCCCCCTTAAGATTCTCACAGCGCAAGTCTCGCCGCAAGTCGGATCATCCTGAGCGACCATAGGGAACCATTGATTTTGAATGGAAGAAAAAAAATGTATAACGTGGCTGAACGTATGTTCGGTCACGTTTGGTCACGTTCGGCCGCGTTTCTGCGTTTCAAACGCTGGGAAACACACGTTCGAACGCAAATAATTGCGTTCCAAAAAACATCCCTGAACTCAACTGCCTGCAAATGACTGTAAACGACCCTGTGTACATGGACAGATAAGATAAAATGTAGATGGGTTCAGGGGCTTCTAAAAAAAACGCCCAACTGCTCCTAAACGGCCATTTACAACGTCCCGTGTACATGGAGCCTTAATGACAAGGCCATATTTTGCGATTCGGAACTGTGTTACTTTAACGGACAATTGCACGGTCGTGCAACGCTGCACCCAAACGTCCTTTTTTTCCACACAAATAGAGCTTTTGGTGGTATTTGATCACCTGTGCGATTTTTATTTTTTGCGCTATAAACAAATAAAGAGCGACAATTTTGAAATAAAAAAAAACAATATTTTTCACATTATGCTATATAACATTCTCCAAAAAAAATGTAAAAATCGAAATTTTTTAACATTTTAGGTCAATTTGTTTTCTGTTACATATTTTTGGTAAAAAAAATCGCAATAAGCATATTTTGATTGGTTTGCGCAAAAGTTATCGCGTCTATTAACTACCTGAAAGATTTATGTCATTTGTATTGTTTTTTTTCTTTACTAGTAATGGCAGGGATCTGCGATTTTTTTTTTTTTTTTTTGCGAGACTGCGACATTGCGGTGGACAGAACGGACCCCTAACTGACATTTTTGACACTTTTGGGGGGACCAGTGATATCACTACAGTAATCAGTGCTTAAAATTAGCACTGTTACTCTAATAATGCCATTGGCAGGAAAGCCGGGGTTAACCCTGTGGGTGATCAAGGGGTTAAATGTGAGCCTAGGGGAGTGATTCTAACTGTGGGGGGGGGGGGGTGGCTTGTAAAATAAAATAATCCTATATAGAAGGATCACATGATCTCTATGATCATCCCAGGGAGAAGGACAGGCAGCTGTGTTTACAACAGCCGACCGTCCTTCTCTCTCAGCAGGGAGAGATCGCAGGTGTCAGGCGGCAATCGGAGCTGCCTGACACAGGCATCGGGTTCCCCACTGACGAGCGGGGGCACTCGCTCCTTAGCTGCCTCCAGGCGAGTGACGTAGACCTACGTCGTTTTGCCTGTTGGAGCCAGCCTGCTAAAAATAACGTAAGTGGTCGGCAAGTGGTTAAATAAAACTTTTCAGGCCAAGCTGGCCCTTACAAACTATTTCCATTATTTTATTTTTTTTTATTTTTAATTAATTTATTTTTTTTTTTAATTTTTTTTTTTTTTTTTTCCCATTACTAAGCTATTGGGGCTACAGTGTGCCTTGTATAAATACTGTAGTGGCATCAGGTAGCAGACAGTATACAGCACACGGCTGACTTCATATCTGCTACCTCAACAAAGTCTTGTCAGTCTGAGTGCTTTTAAGTCAGATTTAATTCTGGTTTATGATCAGGATTTTATATTGTTTTTATAGAATGTTGGTATTATGTTAATTATTATTTGCGGTAACGTTAGAGAAAGTGTTATATTCTTTGCATTTGGTAGTTTGATTTTCTGTTATCTTAACCACTTGACGACCGCCCACCGCAGTTTTACTGTGGCAGGCTGGCTTGGTTTTGCAAAACAACGTAGCTCTACGTCGGTCACACGCTTGGTGCTGGAGGGCGAGCGCGCGCCGGCGTGCTCCCACCCCCACTAGGCAGCAAGGAAGCCGATGCATGGGGCACCCACAATCGCTCCCCGCTGAGAGAGAAGGACGGTCTGCTGTTGTAAACACAGCTGACCGTTCTTCTCTCTGAAATGATCACAGAGCACCTGTGATCCTTCTATATAGGAACACATGTCTCTGTAACCATTTCACGAGTCCCTCCCCCATACAGCTAGAGAACACCCCCTAGGCTCACACTTAACCCTTTGATCACCGCTGTGTTAACTCCTTCCCTGCCAATGCCATTATTACAGTAACAGT
The DNA here is from genome assembly GCF_965119305.1 of Pelophylax lessonae. Taxonomy (NCBI): domain Eukaryota; kingdom Metazoa; phylum Chordata; class Amphibia; order Anura; family Ranidae; genus Pelophylax; species Pelophylax lessonae. The sequence continues at coordinate 37,513,865 of NC_138772.1, forward strand.
GCATATGTATAGCACTGATTACTGTAGTAATGTCACTGGTACCCCCAAAAGTGTCAAAAATGTCAGTTAGGGGTCCGATCTGTCCGCCCCAATGTCGCAGTCCTGCTAAAAATCGCAGATCGCTGCCATTACTAGTAAAAAATAAATAAATAAATAAAATGACATAAATCTTTCCCCTAGTTTGTAGATGTGATAACTTTTGCGCAAACCAATCAAAACACGCTTTTTGGGATTTTTTTAACCAAAAATATGTAGCAGAATACAAATTGGCCTAAAATGATGAAAAAATTAGATTTTTAAGTTTTTTGTTTTCTTTTGGGAATGTTATATAGTAGAAAGTATTTTCAGAATTGTCGCTCTTTTTTTGTTTATAGCGCAAAAAATAAAAATCGCACAGGTGATCAAATACCACCAAAAGAAAGTTCTATCCAGACATTGTGCTGTCTGGGTCCAAAAAACGAAATGCTGCAGTCCGATTTATACGCAACAGCACCTTGTCTACATGCACAATTATATGACATACCATTATGTTCAATTTCAAACCACAATCTCCAGTATTATTTTGTTTCTCTGAATGTCTGACGTCATTGCGCACACCACAATCACATAAGGAACGTTCCCCAGAGGAGACCCTCCGTCTCCTCATATTTATCAGTTTGTACTACAGGGGTCAGTATGAGATGATAGGGCCAGCTGTGACTATCTGTGGGAAAAAAAGGACATCAATTTTATTTCAGTACAGTGTTGCACAAACACACAATTTTCTGTTAAAGTAACGCAGTGCAGAATCGCCATAAATGGCCTGGTCATTAAGGGGGCAAATCCTTCCCTTCCAGAACTGGTTAATCTGTGTTATTTAATCTATGTTGTATTTTAATTATATGGATGTTTTATCTGTAGTGTAGTTTTAATTTGATCTTGTTATGTTTTTGTATCTTGTTTTGTTCATTGTTGTAATTCTGTGTTGCCTTTGTAGCACTGCCCCCTTGAGGACTGTTGGATATTACACTCTCGGGTCCCCCTGGGTTACCGTTAGCAATATTGTAATTCACAGATTAACACTTTACTTCTTGGCTCAGTCAATGAACAGTCCCGGGGTATGTAGTGGTTTTTGGTGTTTTATTTTAAATAGGGATGGGAGAAGGGAAGAGTTGGATACTCCTGATTAAACTATCCACAATGGATGAGAACTCCTGTCTGAAGATGCAGCCTGGCTGCAGATTCACCTTGCCACTAGATGAATTTAGGTTACGTCTCTGTAAAGAAGACTTAGTTGGGTAGATTATGTTCAGGGTTCCCACCTAGTACCCCCTTTCACTCCACAGACTGACACCTATCCTCTGACTATCCTACTCTGGGGTGCCCCCCCCCAGGTCAGGCCCCTAGTCATGATCCCCTGTACTAATGATACTGTTTTTTCGAGGGTCTCCAGTGTCTCTACCCCTCCAGTCACTTCTCCTGGACCTCTGGGTTCAGTTCCTTTCCTCTGGTCCTCAGGCCGACTGCCTGTGACCATGTGCCACTGCTACAGAGGAGGAGGCAGTCTCTGGTGAGCAGACTCTGCTCACCAGTCGAAGACCCCGCAGCACATGTGCTCCTGGCTTTTATAGTGTATCCCATAATGCACTGAGACAGCCAGTCTCTACCAATCACTGAGACTGTATCAAAGCCTATGCATCTATTGGTCAGGTTTCCTCCCACTGTCCAACATGCCTCCCTATTGGACCAGTGTGAAAACACTCTCTAGACCCAATGAATCACACACTGAGCACACTGAGCAGACCTCACTCACAGATCCTGCTCTCTCTGGTAGGCAGAAAGCAATATAGATTTGCCTGCTGCTCCTCTGATAGACAGACAGAGCCAAAACTATACTCTCTCTAGCACCTACCTAGGAGGGTGCTACACCTTTGTTAGGTGTGTCTGTGTCGCAAGCACAATTCCCTTTGCAGGCATCCCAACCTACAAAAACTAATTTCAGGGAGGTGGCGCTCCACGCCGCCACAGCAGTGCGCTGCGCATCACATGCAATGTCTGTCATCGCACATATGTGAACCGGCGCTAAGACAAGAGTTCAAATGCAGCATTGTTTGTCCCCCCCCTTGTACCTGGTCTGGACGCCATCTTCTACCTGCGGCCTGGGTGCAGGGCTTGTCCTGCAGGAGGTTCCTCCTGGAGCTGGGAGCCTGGAGACCAGCTGAGCACCCCTGGCACTTCTGGTCCTCTCCCTTCCTTCTGGGTACCACTGAGCTGGGGAACTGGGGGGGGGGGGGTGAGGGGTGAGGTAGAGTGGGTGGGGACTCCCAAATCCTGTCCACCAATTAGATAATCCCCCACCTGTGCAGCTATTTAGAAAAAAAAATCTCTCCGAGCCCCCTGTGTTCGGTGAGAGCGGGGGACAGTAAGTGGACTATTTTATCAGTTTCGGGTTTAGGGGGATTAATCCGCCGCAGCGTTCCCAGCCTGTCACAGTCTATTTAAATTGAAGAGGCCGGTGAGCAGGCCTGGACTGTGTAGCGTGCTGCGGCAGATTCATCCGCCTAAGTCCGAAACTGATAAAATAGTTCACCTACTGTTCCCACTCATACATACAATATCTCACAAAAGTGAGTACACCCCTCACATTTTTGTAAATATTTGATTATATCTTTTCATGTGACAACACTGAAGAAATTACACTTTGCTACAATGTAAAGTAGTGAGTGTACAGCTTGTATAACAGTGTAAATTTGCTGTCCCCTCAAAATAACTCAACATACAGCCATTAATGTCTAAACCGCTGGCAACAAAAGTGAGTACCCCCCTAAGTGAAAATGTCCAAATTGGGCCCAATTAGCCATTTCCCACCTCGGTGTCATGTGACTCGTTAATGTTACAAGATGTGAATGGGGGGCAGGTATGTTAAATTTGGTGTTATCGCTCTCACTCTCTCATACTGGTCACTGGAAGTTCAACATGGCACCTCATGGCAAAGAACTCTCTGAGGATGTGAAAAAAATAATTTTGCTCTACATAAAGATGGCCTAGGCTATAAGAAGATTGCCAAGACTCTGAAACTGAGCTGCAGCATGGTGGCCAAGACCATACAGCAGTTAAACAGGACAGGTTCCACTCAGAACAGGCCTCGACATGGTCAACCAAAGAAGTTGAGTGCACATGCTCAGTGTCGTATCAAGAAATTGTCTTTGGGAAATAGATGTATGAGTGCTGCCAGCATTGCTGCAGAGGTTGAAGGAGTGGGGGGGGTCAGCCTGTCAGTGCTCAGACCATACACCGCACACTGCATCAAATTAGTCTGCATAGTTGTCATCCCAGAAGGAAGCCTCTTCTAAAGATGATGCACAAGAAAGCCTGCAATCAGTTTGCTGAAGACAAGCAAACTAAGGACATGGATTACTAGAACCATGTCCTGTGGTCTGATGAGACCAAGATAAACTTATTTGGTTCAGATGGTGTCAAGTGTGTGTGGCGGCAACCAGGTGAGGAGTAGGGATGATCGAACGGTTCGGGTCGACCATCAGTTCGGCCCGAACATAGGGTGTTCGAGCCGAATTTAGAACTTTTTGCCCAAAAAGTTTGGAATTCGGCAACCAGAACCGACCAAAATGCAATGGTTCAGGAAATGGGCTTTAAAAGCCTGTGATTGGACCAGAACCATTAGCAAAAGCCAATTGAGGGGGCAGGAGAATGCTAGGAATGTGATTGGAGTGACTAGGGGGTCCATAGTCCAATCATTAGTGAATACGCCCCCCAGTATATAAGATAGACCCCGCCAAATTCCTAGCATTGTTATACAGGACATGGAAGAGAGTGGAAGCAGTTCTGTTAATTTTACTTTAAAAGTGTCATTTAGCATTTATTAGTGTGAGGAAAGGGATATCTAGTGTAGTTAGAGTGCTCCTTTACAATTTAGTTAGCTTCAAAAATTTAGTTTCTGTAGGGAAAGTGTGAAGTGTCAGGGTGACCGTAATGTAGTGTAGGGTTAACTTACTGCTATGGCAGGGTGACCAAACCCTTCCATATCAGGGTGACCGTAATGTAGTGTAGGATGAACTGACAGTGACTGCTATGGCAGGGTGACCAAACCCTTCCATAGCAGGGTGACCGCTATAGAGAAAAGCTAGTTTCTCTCAAGTCACTTTCGCTGCAGTAATATGGCTTCGCCGCCGCCAGCATTCTTTTTGGCTGCAGGCGTTGCTAGTGATTTTTTGAGCACATGTTTGGAGTCAGACATGACATCTGAACATGTGTATAGGGGGTATATATACACACCCATGTCTGTATATATACACCTAGACATATATAGGTGTGAAAGGAGCAGAAAAAACTACTTGCGCTAATGAAATAATTAACACCAATATAGTTACGCTCCTATCACACCTATATATGTCTAGGTGTGTATATACATATAAGTATGTGTGTATATACACCACTATACACAAGTTCAGATGTTTGCCTGCCTCCAAAGAACCCAAAAAAATGCCCAAAAAAACGCTAGCGTCAAAAAAAAAAAAATGCCCAGGTGTGTTGTTGCAGGCATTTTTTGGGGGTTTTTGGAGGCAGGCAAAACATCTGAACTTGTGTATATGGGTATATATACCACTATACACAAGTTCAGATGTTTTTCCTGACTCCAAAGAACCCAAAAAATGCCCAAAAAAACGCTTGCTACTAAACCGGCAATGTGTGAAAAGCGAGAAGCCAACAACCTTTGTTCTAAGTTACAAAATACAAACGATCTTTTTTTTTATGGTTCTGGACATGCTACAGAGCTGAAACTTCACAGGTACACTTTTTAGACCCCCCAGATACTAAATCAATTTTTTTTTTTTTTTTTTTTTTTTTTTTTTTTTTAATTTTTTCAATAATTGGCTCTCTATCAAAAATGACAATTTTTAAGAACTTTTTTTGTGTGATTAATAGTCCCTAGGTACTAGTCCCTAAATGACCCTAGGTACTTTTTAGGGGCATTTATTGGGTTTTGGGGCTTCAAAATGGTGTTTTTTGATTACCGAAGTTCGGGTTCCATTGATTTCAATGGGGCTCTGAAATCCGGGCCGAACTTTCGGGAAGTTCGGATGTTCTGGCCGAACCGAACTTTTGAAAAGTTCGATCATCCCTAGTGAGGAGTACAAAGACAAGTGTATCTTGTCAACAGTCAAGCATGGTGGTGGGAGTGTCATGGTCTGGGGCTGCATGAGTGCTGCCGGCACTGGGGAGCTACAGTTCATTGAGGAAACCATGAATGCCAACATGTACTGTGATATACTGAAGCAGAACATGATCCCTTCCATTCAGGGACTGGGCCACAGGGCAGTATTCCAACATAACGACCCCAAACACACCTCCAAGATGACTGCCTTGCAAAATAAGCTGAGGGTAAAGGTGATGGACTGGCCAAGCATGTCTCCAGACCTAAACCCTATTGAGCATCTGTGGGACATCCTCAAATGGAAGGTGGAGGAGCGCAAGGTCTCTAACATCCACCAGCTCTGTGATGTCGTCATGGAGGAGTGGAAGAGGACTCCAGTGGCAACCTGTGAAGCTCTGGTGAACTCCATGCCCAAGAGAGTTAAGGCAGTGTTGGAAAATAATGGTGGTCACACAAAATATTGACACTTTGGGCCCAATTTGGACATTGTCACTTAGGGGTGTACTCACTTTTGTTGCCAGCGGTTTAGACATTAATGGCTGTATGTTGAGTTATTTTGAGGGGACAGCAAATTTACACTGTTATACAAGCTGTACACTCACTACTTTACATTGTAGCAAAGTGTCATTTCTTAAGTGCCGGTTCACATTTGTGCGATATGGGAACGCTGCGAATATGCAGCGTAATCCCGCATCGCATCCGCACCGCTGGCAGATCACACTGCCATATGCCATACACAGGGGGTGTCAATTAAAAGTTAACGACACCCCCAGTTGCGATCGCATATCGCAGTGCGATCTGTAAGTTCGCACAGAATCGGATCGCACTAGTGTGAACCACTATGTGATCCGATTCTGCTGCGGATAAAAAAAAGCCTCATGTGCGAGTTTATTATGGATGCGGTGCGAATTCAGCCATACAAAGTGTATGGCTGAAATTTGCACCGCACATGAGATCGCATGTAATTTAGGAGCAGTGCGCTCCGAATTGCATGCGATCTCCGCGATCGCACTAATGTGAACCGGAGCTCAGTGTTGTCACATGAAAAGATATAATAAAATATTTACAAAAATGTAAGGGGTGTACTCACTTTTGTGAGATTCTGTATATATATATATATATAATATCTTTCGTACGATAATAATATACATATATACTCTACTAAGGAATGCCACTTACTGCATCATTTAAGGCGAGGGGCAGGGGAATCCCCCGAGGCGTACAGACACACATACACGCACACACACACAGCTCGGGCTCTGTGACATCACATCAGTGTTGCTGAAGCTGCGAAAGGCTGCAGGATCTCATAGGGAGGGCAGCCCAACAACTCCCCCCCCCTCCCCACACTCCCTCCTCCTCCTCCCCTGGACCACCGCTTCCATCCACTCCATACAGAAAACACAGCCATGGAAGGGAGCTGCTGGAGGATGGGGGGAGATAAACAAGGCAATCAATTGTAATGAATGCTCAATTAAATCCGCTAGATGGAGCAAGCTGCAATCCAGTTTGATTTCATTAGTGTGCCAAGCTAGGAAGCGAGAAGGAGAGAGAGAAAAAAAAATAAAAAAAAGGATGCTCGCGTCTGAACGGCGTAATTAGCAGCGAAAAGAAAATTGCGAGAGGTAAAAAAAAAAAAAAAAAACAGTCTGTGGCTGTCTGCATCCTTGCTGCTGAGCCTGACATCTCAATGTAAGCTGTCTCTTTATTTTTTCTTTCCCTGGGAAACTGGTCGTCGGTCCAGGAAGGCAACCAAGGCGAGCGTCTTTGCGCTTTAATGAGATCCAACGCCACAGTCGTCGGACCCGGTCGCTGACAGCTACAGGTAAGTGGCTTTGCGCCTGCCAGCACATATTTGGTGTTGCAGAGATGTGGGACTGTGTTTTATTTAGCGTCTCGTCTAGTCGCGAAGCCTCCTACAGCGTGGTACAGTTTGGATGGCAGATGTGCAGTCAGTGCAATTTTTTTTTTTTAATGATTATTTTGTAGCAATTATTATTGTTTTGTATCTTTTTTTTTAATGCAACTACTGCAGCTATGGCTTTGCAGTCCTCCAGATTATGCTTAGCGCACAGATTTTTGCTAGCGAACGAAGTGCAGCAAGGGTTAAGTCAAGCCCCAGGCAAATCCGGCAGGAAATTCATATGTAAAAGTATTTAATTGACAGCTGGTAGGGACTAGGCGCTATCCATCACGCAGGATTGACGAGGACGTCGTGCATTTAGCAGTGCAGCTGTGCCGAGCCGCTGGACGCTGCGATACTTTTACGTACATTAGAGGCACAGAGAAGACTCCGTTATCTTCATATTATTATTTTTTTTCCCCCATTTTTTTTTTTATTCCTTTAAGCCGCTGTAGTCTGTCGCTGCTCATTTCACAGCTTGTCAGGCTGGGATGGAGATAAGACGCAGGAACCGAGCCGGTAGTCATGGTGGTTTGAAAACAAACAGCGTCCATGGGATTTGTCTTTGGCTAAATTGGTCCTTGCAAAGCATGGGATTTCTGTTTTAAGGAAAACACAAGATAAAAATAATAAGATAAAAAAGTAGGATGGAGAGCCCTGTCATTTTTATTTATTTATTTTTTTCATTGGTGCGTGTTTGTGTTGATACATGGCGACGAGTTTTGCAGGTGTTTTGGAGGATCTGGTCTCCGGCTGCTCTAACTGACATGCACATGTCATGGAAATAAGCGACGGCTTAGAGGTAATCGAATTTATACAGATGAACACAGAAAAGGTCCAAATAAATATATGGGCTCATTTAGCAATTTACTATTTTTATTTTTTTTTTCTAAGAAATGTATAGAGGGCAGGGAAACATCAATTACATATTAGGGAAAGATGTTTTTACAGAGAAGGAACGTATTCTTTACAGTCAGAGTGGTTAAGAAAAAAACTTGTCCCTTTAATCACCCACTTTACCTTGTTTTTAGGGTTGATGATATCATCAGGAGCAGGCTAACTCTTCCAGGTCCTAGCAGCCAGCCCCTGATGGTGCTCCTCTGCGCACCTGAGATGGGGAAAAGGAGAGGGACATCATTCTTGGAAAATGTATCCCCCCCCCCAAAAAAAAAAATGTAATTGTTTGCTTGGTTGAGCTGCAACAGCTCCTGAGCCCCTGATGGTGCTCCTCTGCGCATGCGCAGTGTCTCCTACTTGGTTCCAAAGCCACCTGAGATGGGGAAAAGGAGAGGGACATCATTCTTGGAGAATGTACCCCCCCCCCAAAAAAAAAAAAATTTATTGTTTGCTGGGTGGAGGTGAAACAGCTCCTGAGCCCCTGATGGTGCTCCTCTGCTCATTTACAGCTTCTCCTACTTGGTTCCAAAGCCACCTGAGATGGGGAAAAGTAGAGGGACATCATTCTTGGAAAATGTATCCCCCCCCCAAAAAAATGTAATTGTTTGCTGGGTTGAGGTGAAACAGCTCCTGAGCCCCTGATGGTGCTCCTCTGCTCATTTACAGCTTCTCCTACTTGGTTCCAAAGCCACCTGAGATGGGGAAAAGGAGAGGGACATCATTCTTGGAAAATGTATACCCCCCCCCAAAAACAAAATAAAAATAAAAAGGTAATTGTTTGCTGTGTTGAGCTGCAACAGCTCCTGAGCCCCTGATGGTGCTCCTCTGCGCATTTACAGTGTCTCCTACTTGGTTACAAAGCCACCTGAGATGGGGAAAAGGAGAGGGACATAATTCTTGGAAAATGTATCCCCCCCCCCAAAAAAAAAAATGTAACTGTTTGCTGGGTTGAGCTGAAACAGCTCCTGAGCCCCTGATGGTGCTCCTCTGCGCATTTACAGTGTTTCCTACTTGGTTCCAAAGCCACCTGAGATGGGGAAAAGGAGAGGGACATCATTCTTGGAAAATGTATACCCCCCCCCCCCCAAAAAATAAAAATAAAAAGGTAATTGTTTGCTGGGTTGAGCTGCAAAAGCTCCTGAGCCCCTGGTGGTGCTCCTCTGCACATGCACAGTGTCTCCTACTTGGTTCCAAAGCCACCTGAGATGGGGAAAAGGAGAGGGATATCATTCTTAGAGAATGTATCCCCCCCCCCCCAAACAAAAATTTAATTGTTTGCTGGGTTGAGGTGAAACCGCTCCTGAGCCCCTGATGGTGCTCCTCTGCGCATTTACAGTGTTTCCTACTTGGTTCCAAAGCCACCTGAGATGGGGAAAAGGAGAGGGACATCATTCTTGGAAATTGTATCCCCCCCCCAAAAAAAAAATTTAATTGTTTGCTGGGTTGAGGTGAAACAGCTCCTGAGCCCCTGATGGTGCTCCTCTGCACATTTACAGTGTTTCCTACTTGGTTCCAAAGCCACCTGAGATGGGGAAAAGGAGGGGGACATCATTCTTGGAAAATGTACAGTATTCCCCCCAAAATGTTATTGTTTGCTGGGTTGAGCTGAAACAACATTCTCACCAGCCCAGTGAATCAGTTTTCCATAGTGGTGCCATCTTCTTGGCTGGCATCATCAGGGGCAGGTTGGAGTCCAGAGTCTCCAGCATAGTTCCATAGCCACCTGGGATGGGCAACTTGGGTATCTTGATAGACTTCAAAAGGGAAGGGGGGGGGGGTCATCATACTTGAAAAAAAAAAAAAATGATCTAAGGACTGTGCAGAGGTCAGGGAAACATCAATTACATATTAGGGAAAGATTCTTTACAGTCGGCCCCCCCTTACTAGTTTTGCTGGGTTGAGCTCAAATAACATTCTCACCTGCCCAGTGAAACAGTGTTGTCCAGTGGCACCATCATGTTTGACGGTATCATCAGGGGCAGACTAACTTTTCCAGCTCCTAGCAGCCAGCCCCCGATGGTGCTCCTCTGCGCATGTGCAGTGTCTCCTACTTGGTTCCAAAGCCACCTGAGATGGGTGACATGGGTATCCCAGGAGACTTCAAAAGGGAAAAAGAGGGGGACATCATTCTTTGAAAATGTATTACCCCCCCCCCCCCTCAAAAATGTAATTGTTTGCTGGGTTGAGCTGAAACAACATTCTCACCAGTCCAGTGAATCAGTTTTGTCCAGTGGTGTCGTCTTCTTTGCTGGGTTGAGCTCAAATAACATTCTCACCTGCCCAGTGAACCAGTGTTGTCCAGTGGCACCATCATGTTTGACGGTATCATCAGGGACAGACTAACTTTTCCAGGTCCTAGCAGCCAGCCCCCAATGGTGCTCCTCTGCGCATGTGCAGTGTCTCCTACTTGGTTCCAAAGCCACCTGAGATGGGTGACATGGGTATCCCAGGAGACTTCAAAAAGGGAAAAAGAGGGGGACATCATTCTTTGAAAATGTATCCCCCCCCCCTCAAAAATTTTATTGTTTTCTGGGTTGAGCTGAAACAACATTCTCACCAGTCCAGTGAATCAGTTTTGTGGTGTCATCTTCTTTGCTGGCATTATCAGGGCCAGGCTGGATGTATGAGTCTCCAGCATAGCTCCATAGCCATCTGAGATGGGCAACATGGGTATCTCAATAGACTTCAAAAGGGAGGGGGGGGTCATCGTACTTGGATGGGGCTCCTCTGTGCATGGGCAGTGTCTCCTACTTTGTTCCAAAGCCACCTGAGATGGGTGACATGGGTATCCCAGGAGATTTCAAAAGGGGAAAAGGAGGGGGGGCATCATTCTTGGAAAATGTACCCCCCCCCCCCCCAAAAAAAAAATGTTTTGTGTGTTGGGTTGAGCTGAAAAAACATTCTCACCAGGCCAGTGAATCAGTTTTTTCCAGTGGTGCCATCTTCTTTGCTGGCATCATCAGGGCCAGGCTGGAGGCCGGAGCCTCCAGTATAGTTCCATAGCCATCTGAGATGGACAACATGGATATCTTGATAGACTTCAAAAGGGAAGGGGGGGGGTCATCATACCTGGAAAATTTATTTTTTATCTAAGGACTGTACAGAGGACAGGGAAACATTATTTACATATTAGGGGAAGATTCTTTACAGTCAGCCCCCCCCCCCCTTACCTTGTTTGCTGGGTTGACATTCTCTCCTGCCCAGTGTAACAGTGTTGTCCAGTGGCACCATCTTGTTTGACGGTATCATCAGGGGCAGGCTAACTCTTCAGGTCCTATCAGCCAGCCCCCAATGGTGCTCCTCTGCGCATGTGCAGTGTATCCAGCATAGTTCCATAGCCATCTGAGATAGGCAACACGGGTATCTCGAGAGACTTTATAAGAAAAATGTGGGGGGGGGGGTTCGTCATACATGGAAAATGTTTAATTTATGCTTAAACTCAGTGTATAATACTATATGATAGCATGGGGAGGGGGTGTATCCTTTTCTCAGGAGATTACATATGAGATTGGTTTCCCAGACCCCATTTATGTCCATGGTCATGGCCACCAACTTGGTATATCAAGATCTTTGGTGTTTATTATCTAAGCTTGGCAGACTTTTTGAAGCCCTATATGAGATGGGCATCCAAGAACCTCTTTGTGTCCATGGCCACAAACTTGCTCTATCAAGATCTTTGGTGATTATGAAATAAGCTTAGCAGACTTTTTGAAGCCCTATATGAGATGCAACTCCTTTGTGTCCATATCCACAAACTTGCTCTATCAAGATCGTTGGTGCTTATTATATAAACTTGGCAGACTTTTTGAAGCCCTATATGAGATGGGCATCCAAGAACCCATTTGTGTCCATGGCCACAAAATTACTCTATCAAGATCTTTGGTGATTATTAAATAAGCTTAGCAGACTTCTTGAAGCCCTATATGAGATGGAACTTCTTTGTGTCCATATCCATAAACTTTTTCTCTATCAAGATCATTGGTGATTAATATATAAGCTTGGATAACTTTTTGAAGCCCTATATGAGATGGGCATCCAAGAACCCCTTTGTATCCATGGCCACAAACTTGCTTTATCAAGATCTTTGGTGATTATTATATAAGCCTGTCAGACTTATTGAAGCCTTGTATGAGACTAGCATCACAGGACCCCTTTTATGTCCTCTGGAGGATCTATCTGGATAGGAGTGAGCACCTGGTTTATTGCATGACTGGATGGATATTTTGTATCAATTGCTCTATCAAGATCTTTGGTGATTTATATAAGCTTAGCAGACTTATTGAAGCCTTGGATGAGAATGCTATCCCAGAACCTCTTCTGTGTCAATATATCCATGGTGATCAACTTGGTGTCTCATGATCTTTGGTTATTTTTATATGAGCTTGGAAGACTTATTGAAGCCTTATATTAGACTAGCATCCCAGGACCCCTTTTATGTCCTCTAGGGCAGGGCTTCCCAAACTTTTTTGGGCCGAGACCCACTTCTGAATACAGTTATTTTTCGGGACCCACTTGCTTGTAATTGAATATTCTAAAGCGCTACGGAATTTGTTGGCACTATATAAATGCAAATAATAATAATAATGCATATTTTAAAGGGAGGGGGATGTTAAATTAAAAATATCAATCAATTTATTTTTGAATACACTTAATATTTAAATAAATATAAGGCTATATGGCACTCACCCTCCTTCCTCCCCCAGCGGTCCACAGTGAAGGTGAAGCCCCTGTTTGCCCTCTCCAGGGTCCAGCACACCTAACCCAGAGTCTCCATGATGAGGAGCTCTATGCTGGTCTTGGTTTCCTGGCTCTTCTCCTTCAGATCCTCTACTGGGGTCACAGAAGCTGCCATGAACTCCTGACACTGCCGGGCCACCTGGTCCTCCTATGACACCGAGGCTGCTGTCTCTGTCCGCTATAGCTGAGAAAATCCCGCCGCCAGTCTAGCCACCACAGCTGCTGCCAGCAGGACCAAGGAGCTGGGTCTGCACCCCATGAACATATCCTACATAACAGCCCACATACTTACTCGCTGATGCAAGTATCCTCCTCGTGGGAAATGCAGACCAGCCTCCATAAACTGCGTGGGCGGGTCCTGAATCCATTGCGATTTGACTGCACTGGCTCTCTAATTTGCACGGGCTTGCACAGCACAATTTAAGCAGGCCCGCTCTCAGTGATTTCCGCTTCATTGAGACCCACTCAAATGCAGCTCGCGACCCACCAGTGGGTCCCGACCCACAGTTTGGGAACTCCTGCTCTAGGGGATATATCTGGATAGGAGTGAGCACCTGGTTTATTGCATGATTGGATGGATATTTTGTATCACTTTTATCACGAAGCAAGCCTATGATCTGGAAAATGTGTTGATAGTTATCTTCATCTCACTGCAGGAATATGCTCTAACTGAATGGAAATAACCTGTTTTGCATTAATTGTAAGGATATCTTGGCTTGTTGATTAGTGGATGCTGGAGGTTATATATAGATGTATAAATGTGATACATTGTAACATTTGATACATTAAATTGTATGAACTTTTGATCTGATCTTAATATTTATAAATAATGATATATCTTTTTTTTGTATGGTAAACTCTATGATATGTACACTGTGTGTTGGCTTGGCATGTAAAAAGTTCTTTATACATGTAGGAAATGTATATGGAATGCCAAAAACTGTGTCAGTATTCTTATAATGAGCGAACTGTGGGGTTAAGGAGACTAAAGCCTTTTACTTACTATCAGATTATCGGACGAATTTCCGTCCGTTTTTTGTTGCATGCTAGTCTCATATCGAAAATGAAGAGGATACTTTTATAAGAAAATTCTCGTACGACAGAATTCAACTTCAGAAGAGATGTAATGTATTGAATTATCTCAAAAACTATAGAACAAATGAGCTAGAGGACTAGTATGGTACAGCATGAACTGACAAAATGCTATATAAAGTACAAAAATGTATTGATTATACATATAAAAATCCTCATACAGGGTCAGACATAACAATGTACACAATTCCAATTAGGAAACAGTCGATAACGTTGAAAAACACAGAATATTCCTCTTAAGTTGATTGGGTATTCATTGTAAGTATCTCCCCCATCAGGGGTCCCCGTAAAAGGGGTATCTCCAATCTTACTCTACATATTTCGCATTTTTAACCGCTTCGTCAGGAGTATAGCTCAAGAGGAGAGTAGAATCTGCAAAAAAAATGATAAACCCAACAATAATATACAAATAATGTATTTCATCAACACAAAATGATGGCGGTAAGTCCCCATCCTGGGGAGGTGAACGGGACAGATTGGAGCCCTCTATATTCCCCCATAAGGTATCCGGGTTACCCCAAGCCACACATTTGGACTACTGGCAATAGATATTATTGACCCTTTCCTTGTTAAGTGGGCTATATCTATTCTATTGAACCATGGATTACATCCATTACACTTCCATGAGACCATATTGTAACCGGAATCAATGTCTATGATTCCTAGTCATTCCAGATGGCTCCTGGCTCCTCTGACCTCACCTCCCTTGTTTTTGTGTATGTATATCCATTACAAGCATTGTACAGAGTGATGAACTTAAAACTCCAGACGAAGCAATTTTGCAAAACATGTCGAGTGTTCTAGCTCAAGTGACTTCACTAACTACATGTACCTGTGATGACCACATCGCCAGATCCCATCGAAGGACAGCCATACTCATGATGGCCTTCCTATGTGGACTCCATCGCAGATAACTATGCAATAATATTTCTACCTATGCATGTAATCGTACTGCATTGACACTATATTGATTGCCAATCACTGAATTGTTGGCGTTTTGCCGCCCTACAGGTGTTGTTCCTGTTTTTTTTTTTTTAAATGTATCATAATAAAATGTTTACTTTTATCATATTTTTGTGCCGATAAAGTCCATGTTGTTTCACTGCTCTATTCAATTTAAGATTTAAGGATGTGGCACTCTCCTACTATTTAACTTGCACCCCGAGAACCGCATCTGGTAGTGCAATCTTTTTAATCTAAAATTCACTGTAAGTATCTCCCCCATCAGGGGTCCCTGAAGAAGGGGTATCTCCTATCTTACTCTACATGTTTCACCTTTTTAACCGCTTCGTCAGGAGTATAACTCAAGAGGAAAGTAGAATCTTCAAAAAAAATTATAACTCCAACAATAATATACGAATAATGTATTTCATCAACACAAAAAGCAAAATAATGTCAAACCAAGTGTAAATGTGGAATAAATGAACAAAATAAAATGTATTAAAAAATGTAAGCCCAGACAGTAATCCAGAGATCCCACCACCCAAAAATGTGTTGAATTGTTTATGTATTCTTTGGTTTCGGAGCATGCCCAGTCTTGCTCTTACGATTTTTTTCCAGACAAAAACTGTACTAATTAAACGAAAATTGGACGTTGTGTTCACGTACCATAAAAATTTTATAGCCCGCACATCCAGTTTTTGTCATACGAAAATTCATAATCAGCCGTCGAAAGCACCATACTAATGATCCGAAAATTGTCAGATCGTTCGTCGTACTAAATTTTACTTCCACTTTTCTTATCATGTGTACAAGCCTTAAGGCCCCTTTCACACTTGTGTGATCTAAAAGTTGCGCGATTTTGCTGCAATTTCGACTGGATTTGAAGCAATGCCTGTGTAATGAACCTCAAAACGCATCAAAGTTGGACCAAAGTAGTGCAGGGACTGCTTTGAAGTCGTTGAGACTTGAAGTCGCACATATACAGTATGAACGGTACTCATTGGAAATCATGGAGTACAACTTGCAAAGTCATGCGACTTTGCAGGTCCCAAGTCGCAGTACAAGTCGCACAAGTGAGAAAGGGGCCTACATTAGACACAGTTCTGTGGAATAGGAGGGAGGTATGTTTTTTTTTTTTTTTTTTTGAGGTATGTTTTACCTTCCTTGCTGGAAATTTTGGGAACTGATGAACTTCATGGTCAATTGTCCTTCAACAAAATCAACTTTGTATCTATATAGAGCAGGGGTCTTCAAACGCTGGCCCTCCAGTTGTTCAGGAACTACAATTCTCATTATGTCTAGTCATGTCTGTGAATGTCAGAGTTTTACAATGTCTCATGGGATGTGTAGTTCTGCAACAGCTGGAGGGGCGTAGTTTGAGGATCCCTGATATAGAGGCTCACTGAACAAGGCAATGCAAAACTATGGGAAGGAACCAATCAGAAACTATTTTCATTGTTCTGCTGATTCCTGAGATATAACAGGTGAATTATGTTTGCATTTTCTACATCATCGTTGTCATTCATACTGATGCCATTCATTGATTGCTTTCTACAGGGAGATGATAATGCTATATAATACTACAGTATATAAAAAAAAAGTAACTTGACTGTATGTTTGAATTTTGATACTTCAATAAAGCTCTTTTGGTGCCAGAAAAAAAAAGATCTTGACATTGTATACAAGCTGATAGATACAACAAGATGGTCATGTTTTGAGAAGCAGTTGGCTATATTAAAAGATTTGCGTTTCTGCATTCATGTTTCTTAGCCCAGAAAATCATCCTGAAATCGGAAAATATTATATAATTATTATTATACAGGATTTATATAGCGCCAACAATCTGCGCATCGCTTTTCAACATGACGGCAGACAGTGCGGTTACAATACAATTTAATACAGGCGGAATCAGAGGGCCCTGCCCATTAGAGCTTACAATCTAAGAATTTGTATATCTGTGCATACAGCATTAAAAAATGTTAAAGTCTGAATGTGATCCCATTTGACCATAAACAGGTAGGGGATACCGAAAGCGGGCATTTTGGTGCAACCTTGTACTTGTCCTATTCCTGGCCTCACAATTGGCCAGGTAGGTATGTTATCATAGCTATAGCATGTAACATGTGGTAATATTCAAATAATAGAAATAATAGAAAGTCAGCACCCAGGTGTACTATGTACTTCTTTATTACATACCCATACAGATAGAAAGGGATCCACTGAAAAAAAAAAATGCTAATGTGTTTCCACCCTTATGGCCTTAGTCGTAGCCCAGACTAAGACCCATAAGGGTGGAAACGGGTCAGAAATTGTTTGTGTACTGGATCCTTTTATATCCACAAGGGTATGTAAGAAAGAAAATTTTATGTGCATCGTACACCTGGGTGCCGACCTTCTATTATTTGGATGTTTCTGCAGACAGCTTGTCCGGCTGTGGTCTTGGAGCAGTGGTAGTCTGAAACACTCCACATGAAGCATAGGGGTTGGAGCACCACACTTTTATTTTAAGGACAAGACCAAATAATAGGTGGTTCCATGTTTTTTTAATTGTATGTGGTGGTCAATTTGTTTTGGGGCTAAGGTGTTTCCACCCTTATGGCCTTAGTCGTAGCACAGACTTAGACCTGTACGGGTGGAAACATGTCAGCGTTTGTTTATGTACTGGATCCTTTTCTATCCACAAGGGTATGTAGGAATGAAGATTTTATGTGCATCATACACATGGGTTCCTACCTTCTATTGTTTGGATGTTTCTGCAGACAGCTTGTCCGGCTGCGGTCTTGGAACAAGGGAAGTCTGAAACACTCCACATGAAGCATAGGGGTTGGGGCACCACACTTTTATTTTAAGGACAAGACCAAGTAATAGGTGGATCCATGTTATTTAATTGTATGTGGCGGTCAATATTTTATGGGGCTAACGTGTTTCCACCCTTATGGCCTTAGTCTTAGCACAGACTAAGACCTGTAAGGGTGGAAACACGTCAGCATTTGTTTGTGTACTGGATCTTTTTATATCCACAAGGGTATGTAAGAAAGAAGATTTTATGTGCATCGTACAACTGGGTGCCGACCTTCTATTATTTGGATGTTTCTGCAGACAGCTTGTCTGGCTGCAGTCTTGGAACAAGGGGAATCTGAAACACTCCACATGAAGCATAGGGGTTGGGTCACCGCACTTTAATTTTAAGGACAAGACCGGGTAATAGGTGGGTCCAAGTTTTTTAATTGTATGTGGCGGTCAATATTTTTTTCCAAAACGGTGTTCAATATTTTATGGGGCCCATTCACACCATATCAGTCATAACGCCTAGACAAGGCAATTTGTCCTACCTGTTTAGACCACATCACTGTGTTACAATTTTTCACCATAGTGAGACTCAGTACACCACATTTCAAAATAAAAAAATAAAATAAAGAAAAACAAGTAGAGTGAGTAACTGAAGCTTACAACATAAGATAAATGTCTCATAGTTTGAAGACTATCTCATAAAGGTTTTGCGATATTGTTATTCAAAGCTTTAAGGCATGGGTGTCCAACCTGCGGCTCTCCACCTGTTGCTGAACTACAGGACCCATAAGGCATTGCAAGGAAAGTCCCATGAGACATTACAAGGCTGACAGTTGCAAGCATGACTCCTAAAGGCAGAGTCATGATGGGATTTGCAGTTCCGCAACGGCTGGAGGGCCGCAGGTTGGACACCCATGCTTTAAGGCTTATGGGTGTATCATGGTTGGACCTGTAGGATTATCCCAAGGAGGACCTTTTTCCACCTTTAATGTTTGTTCTCCATGTTTGGCTCTGGTGCCTATATATCGGTCATCAAGGCCAACCTGCCTTATTAGTGATGTCCTGATTATGCTTCCCTCTCTCTACCTCCTCCCTTTACTCCCCCATCCCTTTTGTTCCTTATGTACTGAAATTGTTGAATGATTCGAGCATGGCAAGGATTGTTTGCCACTCAATTTAGTACTGTATGCAGAATTTTTTTTTTTCATGAAAAACGATTGAAACAGAAAAACAAATAAATAGGGTGATGCACCATTTATGAGGCATTGATTGATTATGATGATTGATATTCATGATGATGATTATTATTGATATTGATGATGATGATGATGATTGATATTGATGATGATGATGATGTTGGTTCCATCGTGTTCACTGTGCACACCAGCAGTCAACGCATAACGTGGCTACTGGCATTCACAAACCTCTACAGTACACTGCTTCGAGTGATAGGGCTTCATAGGTGCACTACTCTGGCCTGTTAAAGCATATGTTAACCTAAACTTTATTTTTCAGCATGTTTGGCATCATATGTCTCGGTGAACAATTTTCTTAAGTCTAAGTTTATTTAAAAAAAAAAAAAAAATATATATATATATATATATATATATATATATCACCACAATATATATATATATATCGGCACAAGGGATGTTATCCCTATCAGTATGATGTGTCCCTTGTGCTGCTTTCTCCTGATTTAATATAAATCTTCCTCATCCGACCCCACACCACCCCAGCTCCACCACTGTAACCTTTCCGGTGTGGCAAGGGGTCAGTAGAGCGGAGGGACCTATAACCGGCACTCATCAAAAGTGCCCGACTATGCCTGCCCTCTCTGCCCAGCTTCTCCATTCATAGAAGCTGTACCATGGCTTCTATAATTAAAACAGGATCTATAAATGGAGGGGGTTGGACCTTTCATCCACTCATCCTCCATTCATAGATCCTGTAGATCCATAGACCTTTGCGACCCTGATAGTTCCACCACTGGTGTCAGTATTTTTTTCATTTTTATTATCTTATTTTGTATTTTTTTTTACAATCCTATTTTATTTTTTTATTTTTTTTTACACTGATTTTTTTTTTTGTTATTTTTTACAATTTTTTAGGAGCCGCGTTGGGGGGCTTTTGTGAAGTATCAGGTTTCACTTTTGATGACACAGCCCTCAATCTCTGCAGCCTCAGCAGCATGTATGCTATTCTTGTATGTACATTTCTTCTAAATACTTGAATTATGCTTACTTTCGATCTAGTGAAATTTGTTCACGAAACGCGTTGATTTCTCTACAGGCAATTCTATTATTTCAAGCTTATATATGCAATCAACTGTTTTACGACCGTATCTATTCTTCTATTTTTGTATTCTATCAATATTTCATTACCATGATAATATTGTATTACCTTGTACCATTGTTATGGTCTTACCTGTATTTATATCTGTATCATCCATGTTTATCCCCATGTTATGGGTTACAACATCGGTTTTACAATTATTAGTTTATGGATCTTTACTATTGGTCTATAGACTTTAAATAAATCTACCATTTTACCATTACTCATTTCTTTTCTTTCTATGCAGTTTCATTACTATACAGTAGCTGGTCACAGCTCATATAAAGTCCCAATGTTATGTTTGTCCTTCTGCTTCATTGCATTTAGGGATGGAGACTCTGTTGGCCATGAGTCTCGTATAAAGTCCCAAACTTCCTCCCCCATGTTTCTTTTTTTTTTGTGCTTTTTAATAAATGTTTCTCTGTTTAACCCCTTATTAACCCTTATTTTACTCTAACCAGGCTAAATTAACTCCTCATTCTCCTCCATTTAATTATTATTTTCCTGCTGATTTTTTTATTTTTTCATTTCTACAGATGCATCTCCAAAAATTTGGATATCATCAAGTTTATGTTTTTTTTTTTTTAGTAATTCAATTCAAAAAGTAAAACTCATATATATATATATATATATATATATATATATATATATATATATATTTTTTTTTTTTAATTAATATATTTAATATAGATGCGTTACACACATGATTATGGCTTACAGCTAGTGAAACCCGAAAATTCAGTACCTCAGAAAATTTGAACATCGCATAAGACCAATAATAAAAAAAAATATTTTTAATACAGAAATGCTGGCTTACTGAAAAGTCTGTCCATGTACAGTTTAGTATGCACTCAATACTTGGTCGGGGCTCCTTTTGCATAAATTACTGCATCCATGCGGCGTGGCATGGAGGCGATCAGCCTGTGGCACTGCTGAGGTGTCATGGAAGCCCAGGTTGTTTTAATAGCGGCCTTCAGCTCATCTGCATTGTTGGGTCTGGTGTCTCTCATCTTCCTCTTGACAATTCCCCACAGATTCTCTAAGGGGTTTAGGTCAGGCAAGTTTGCTGGCTGATCAAGCACAGTGATACCATGATCATTAACCACTTCTGGACAGGAAAGATTCGCCCCCTTAACGACCAGGCCATTTTTTGCGATGCCGCAAAGCGTTACTTTAACTGAAAATTGCGTGGTTGTGCGACGCTGTACCCAAATAAAATTGATGTCCTTTTTTCCCACAAATAGAGCTTTCTTTCTTTCTTTCTGTGCGATTTTATATTTTTCGCGCTATAAACAAAAAAAAAGCGACAATTCTGGAAAAAAAGAAACAATATTTTTTACTTTCTGCTATATAACATTCCCTCAAAAAAAAAAATGTCAAAAATCAAATTTTTTCATCATTTTAGGCCAATTTGTATTCTGCTACATATTTTTGGTAAAAAAAAAATCCTAATAAGTGTATATTGACTGGTTTGCGTAAAAGTTATCACATCTACAAACTAGTGAAATGATTTATGTCAATTTTATATATTTATTTATTTTTTACTAGTAATGGCGGCGATCAGCAATTTTTAGCAGGACTGCGACATTGCGGCGGACAGATTGGACCACTAACTGACATTTTTGACACTTTTGGGGGGACCAGTGACATTACTACACTAATCAGTGCTAAAAATATGCACTTTTACTGTAATAATAAAAGAAGAGTATAGTCTAGCACTTGCAATTGTGTACACCTCCATCCCTAAATTTTGCAAAGACAAGGCGGGACTTTATATGAGGTTGTCACAATAGTCATAAAGAGTCAAAGAGTAAATTTATTAGTAGAGTAAAAGCATACAATGAATATTTATGCATAGCCATAAGCATAATTACAAGACATGTACAGCATATAAGATACATTGACAAAATAACAGCATAGCAGCAAATTGCACATGGTGGCAACATTACAGCATCCGTGCAGCATAGCAATGGATATATCTGTATTGGAAACTCAACGCGTTTCGTGGGTCTATGCGCCCACTCATCAGGAGTATATAAGTAGATCTGTCTACTAATAAATTTACCCTTTGACTCTTTATGACTATTGGGGCTGTTACTGTAATAATGACACTGGCAGGGAAGGGGTTAACCCAGAGGCGATCAAAGCGTTAAGCGTGTGCCTAGGGGGTGTTTTCTAACTGTGTGGGGGATGAGCTTATTGGATCAACACAGGGACCTGTGTCCTTAAATAGGAGGATCACAGGAGCCCTGTGATAACTGACACAACAGCAGACTGCCATTCTGTCTTCCCAGGGTGATCGTGGGGGGGGGGGGGGGGGGGGCCCACCGGCCCACCGGCCCTGCAGGTCTGCTTCCCCTCTCGTAAATCGACCCGAGGAGCAACGTATGGGTACGGCGATTTGCGCAGCCGAGCCAGTCTACTGCAGTATATCTGTGGCGGGCGGTCGGTTGTTAAACACAGTGACAAGGTCATCCAGCGCCCAGGGCAAAGATGCCAAACTGTGCCCCCCCCTTCCCTTAGGGTTAGGGTCAAGGCGCCCCATCCCTGCAATAAACCATTGAGCCCAGGGCAGTCGACCCTCCTGCCCACCCCTTGTCCCGGCTCTGGTTAAACACCCCTGTTAAGTGGTTTTATCTCATACATGTAAAGTGATACATTCTGCTGGAGAGCTTGTGCTGTGAAAAACAACAGACTTACTGGCTGGATCCCCAGGTGACAATAGAAGAAAGAAAGCCTAAAAAAAAAAGAAAAATAATGCAGACGTCACATCTAAGAATTGGGAAGCTGCAATATAATAAAGGTTCGCTTTTGGGTTTTATGCTGCCTTAAGGACTCTTACTCGGATTGGTGAGTTTTTGGTGAATTTCCTGAGCAAGTGTATTGGGTAGACGCTGCAGAGGGAAAATATCAATTAATATTTCATAGTAAAATCTGTTGGTAAACAGGCATGGAAAAAGGAAATTTTGTGATGAGCTGTAATGATCGGAGTGTTGCTTTAGATACTCTGGTACAACGGGGGCCTACTTATTAAAATACGAGAAAAGCAAACAGGAATAAAAGTGGAGCAAAACAGATGACATGACATAAAAATCGGATCCATGTCAGACATTTGTGAACGCAGCAGAGAACTGCAAGGGCACCGGGACTTACATGATTGAGTCATTCCTGAGCCGGCATCTCAGGCCAGAAAGTAGATCCTGATCCTGAATGATGTCTAAATAAATATGGCGCCGTTCTTCGGGAGAGAAAAGCAGGTGAAGACATTGACGGGGGTGTAATGTGATCTCTGTGAGAGGTAATAAATAGATTACACGTTACTTAGCATGCATGCACTAGCTTGACTTTGGCCTTTGGGTCCAACTACATTTTTGTGACGCCACTTGCCGACCGCCGCAAGTACATATACTGCCGCGGTCAGCCCCCCCTGGGCAAAGTGACGTATCGGTACGTCACTCGCCCGCGAGCCAATAGGGGGCGCTCTACCACCCCCGCTCGTTCACGGCCATCCCAGCACGAGTGACCGGCGGCTCCGATGTCCGCTGGCCACTCGCGATCTCCCGCTGGAGAGGGAGAAAGGCAGACGGCTGATGTAAACAAAGCCGCCTGTCATTCTCCCTGGTGTAACTGCAGAGATCATACGATCCTGCTATGTAGGATCGTATGTCTCTGTGGTTACATCAAAAGCCACGCCCCTTTACAGTTAGAATCACGCCCCTAGGGACTCACTTAACCCCTTGGATCTCTAATAAAGTTAACCCCTTCCCTGCCAGTGTCATTTTTTACAGTAACAGTGCATTTTTATAGCACTGATTACTGTAGTAATGTCACTGGTACTCCCAAAAGTGTAAAAAATGTCACTCAGGGGTCCGATCTGTCCGCCGCACAGTCGCAGTCCCGCAAAAAAAATCGCAGATCGCCGCCATTACTCGTTAAAAAACAAAAAAAATAAAAATGACATAAATGTTTGCCTTAGTTAGTAAACACAATAACTTTTGCGCAAACCAATCAAAATACGCTTATTGCGATTTTTTTCACCAAAAATATGTAGCAGAAATCAAATTGGCCCAAAATGTTAAAAAAAGTTTGATTTTTACATTTTTTTTTGGGGGGGGGGGGGGAATTTCATATAAAAAAAAATGTGAAAAATATTGTTATTTTTTCAAAATTGTCACTCTTTTTTTGTTTTAGCGCAAAAAGTAAAAATCGCACAGGTGATCTAATACCACCAAAAGAAAGCTCTGTATGTGGGGAAAAAAGGACGTCAATTTAGTTTGGGTACAGCGTCGCATGACCGCGCAATTGTCCGTTAAAATAAGGCCAAATCACAAAATAGGGCCTGGTCTTTGTGCAGCCAAATCTTCAGGGGCTAAAGTGCTTAATATTGATTGGACCCTGGGCAAACATATTCTTGGGCCCTCTTGAATCCACTTATCAACTATTTGTGGGCAGTGGGGGCTCAAGGGACTGCTGCTTTGGGCCCCACAACAAAGACTGGGCCCAGGGCAGCTGCCCATTTTGCTCTGTGTTAAAGATAGCCCTGCCGCCGGTCCCATGGATCGGCATCGCCGCTGCCTAGTCGGGGCAGGAGCTCGCTCCCCACCTCAGCAGTCTCTGAAGTAAGGGGGCGCTGTGTGTGGGCTCTTTGATGTAAGGGGGCTCTGCGTGGGGGGTCTTTGATGTAAGGGGGCGCTGTGTGGGGGGGTCTTTGATGTAAGGTGGCGCTGTGTGGGGGGGTTTTTGATGTAAGGGGGCTCTGCGTGGGGGCTCTATGATGTAAGGGGGCTCTGTGTGGGGGCTCTATGATGTAAGGGGGCTCTGTGTGGGGGCTCTATGATGTAAGGGGGGCCTCTGTGAGGGTCTCTGATGTAAGGGGGCTCTCTGATGTAAGGGGGGGCTCAGTGGGGGGTCTCCGATGTAAGGGGGGCCTCTGTGGGGGGTTTCTGATGTAAGGGGGGCTCCGTGGGGGGGTCTCTAATGTAAGGGGGGCTAAGTTATTAGTGATCATAAAAAAGAAGAGTCAAATGAAGTGCATAAAAAGTGCAAGAAAATGTGCAGGGCGCTGGGGGGGGGGGGGGGCGGGGCGCCACAGGATTAGCTCGCTCAGGGCGCCTGAACACCTAAGGCCGGCCCTGCCCAGCACCACTCCCGTGACCAACTTACCCTTACGTCAATTCACACAGCCAAGCCAGCCTGCCGCAGTTAAACTGCGGTGGGCGGTCAGCAAGGGATTAAACGATTGTCGTTCGCTAGGCTATCCTACGAAAAAAGATTTCATGTTTGTCCCTTTGGATTTCGTTGGACGAGATGTCGTGATTGGCTGTCGAAAGCTGTGTACTAACAATCAGATTATCGTGCGATCGATGTAAAAGCGATTATTCGTACGATTATCCGATCGTGTGTACGAGGCACAAGTCATATGTGGATAGGATCCAACTGGAATTGGCTGAGGGCTGCCCAACACTTTATTGATGAAACCTGAATATCTGTCATCCTGAGACAAGGAATAATCTCCTGATCAATGAATGTAATGGGTGAAATGTGTAACTAGGGCAGGCAAGGGCAAGATATTGATTAACTGCGCTAAATGCATAATAATAATAATTCATTGCACCCCAGTGTGTGTGCAATCACCAGGGCAGATAAGATGTACGCGGGGGGTCACTGCTGGGATACATCCATTGGCTAGAATACTAAACTGGAGAAATAAGCAGCATAGCAGAGCTCTGAGCAAAATAAAGGTCAGGTGCTAAATGCTACCACTCCTGACCTCCTTCTAAAAAAAAAATACTAGTTTCCTGGCTTCACTACTTTCTGAATTACTGACTCAGAGCAAGCATGCAGATCTAATTTTTTTTCTCCCCATTCAGTTGCAGTTCACATTGGTGCGATGCGGGAACCCTGCGAATCCATTGAAGGTTCCCGCATCGCACCCGACTCGCAGGCAGTTCACACTGCCATATGCAAACCGCTGGGAGTGTCAATACAAAGTTAACTCGACTGCAATCCAATTCCTGTCTGAACTGACATTTCAACCTGCGATATGCAAACTAATCTGGGGATGTCTTTAAGTTTGTATTAGAAAGCAAAAAGGGGGGCCAATTCGCTACCAATGGAGTATGGAGAGAAGTAAATCACAATAGAGTGCAATAATAAAGCAGAAGAATAAAGCTGCCAATTTTAGTAGTGTCACCACCAGTGTTGGGGTAGTTACTCAAAAAATGTAACTAGTTACTAGTTTCTTCTGTAAATTGTAACAAGATTACTTTACTAGTTACTGCATTTGAAAAGTAACTTCACTACTTATTACTTTACTTTCCTCTTTCTTAATTGAGCGTGTAGAAGAAGATACATGACACTCTTTCTGCATAGAGTTTATTGTATAAACACAAGCTTTGGGAAACATGAGAACAAAACCCGAAAAAACAGAATAAAACATAAAGTGCAACAAAAAGTCATAAACTTCATCCCTCTCTATTCTTCGAAATACCGATTGTATCACACGGCTTGGGTAACGCAGGAAAGCGCGTTCCTATAGCCTAGTAAAGTAGTGTAGTTACCTCCTATAGCCTAGTAAAGTAGTGTAGTTACCTCCTATAGCCTAGTAAAGTAGTGTAGTTACCTCCTATAGCCTAGTAAAGTAGTGTAGTTACCTCCTATAGCCTAGTAAAGTAGTGTAGTTATCTCCTATAGCCTAGTAAAGTAGTGTAGTTACCTCCTATAGCCTAGTAAAGTAGTGTAGTTACCAATATTAGTATTGTAACTAGTTACGTTATCGTTACCAAAAAAAGTAATGTAGGTACTGTAATCCGTTACTTTGTAACTCGTTACCCCCAACACTGATAGTATAATCTCGTTACAATTTACAGAAGTAACTAGTAACTAGCAGAGTTGTATAAAGTACTCGAAACCCATACTTGAGTAAAAGTACAAGTGCTCAATCAAAAAGTGACTTGAGTAGAAGTAGTAAAGTATTCAACATTTTTTGTACTTAAGTATTGCAAGTATTTTTTTTGAAAATGTTGCTACTCAAGTCCTGAAAGTAAAAGTACCAGTAGTTTTGAAAAAAAAATTGCCTCTCAAGTACTGAAAGTAAAAGTACAAGTACTGTGTTATGTAGTTATTAAAGAAAGACGTCAAAAAGTTTGAACATCATATTGTTTTTTATTATTTCAAATGCAGCTTTTATTTATACATACAGTAGCATTTATTTTCGTATGTGCTGATAATACACATGTTT